>NC_066841.1:22575804-22875804 GCF_001640805.2 Lates calcarifer
GACAGGAAGCAAAGCTGTGCTGCACGTAGACTGAGCACAGCTGAAACACATTACACCCTGCACTCATGCGTCTATCTGGATGACATAATCGGCAAAACTTTGTTAAGCATTTCGTGTTGTCTTATGCAGATGTAATATTTAGAACGGAGCTGCCAGCACAGCTGATATCATGGACAGCCAGTATATCTCAAAGGGGTATGGGTGTAGCATGGAGAAAAATGTACGAGTGGAAGGCTTTTTAGCCTAGAGTTAGGAAAGGAGTTGTAGTCCTGTCAGCAACTTAGGTAGAGATATAAGAAACAACATTTTGAGCATTGTTCAGTTGTTTATTCCATCCAGCACCTTGATATTATCAAGTGTAATGAACACTGCATTCATTGCCTAGCAAGCCAGTAGTGAGGCTTCAGACTTGGAGTCTTGTTTCTTTCATCATTAGAAGCCTAACTACAGTAGTGGGCTTTCAAACACTGCCTGAGGTGCTACCCAATATTTCCACAACTGCTATCTATCTTACCCAGCCCTTATCTTTTGAGCCTTTACACATATACATGTTGGCAGTACCACAGTCTGCACATGTCTTGTAAAGTTGGTGTGTAATCATTAATAATGACGGCTCTCCCTGCTGTTTTTCCACTCCACTTCAACTTCTGTTCTTTTAATATTTAGAGATGAGGTCATAACTTTCCACATGTTTTTGGCGAGATGTGATTTTTCTCACATTGTCTCAGGACATTATGTGTAAGCAGCTGTCTAGTGAAAACGTCCTGAAACTGAGTAACAACTCTGATAATTTGCTCAAGCAATGAAATTGCAGACGGATAGTGAGGGATGGCATTGATTTCTCAGTGTCAAAGTAACTTCACGCTGGTTGCTCTGGACAAGAGATCCTCAGAGCACTCTGAACCGACTTTATTTGCTTTGTCAGCCAAAAATGTGAAGCAAATCTGGAGTCACCACAAGCAGCCAATGTACAACTTTAACAGTTTAGATTATTATCTGGAGTTAATTGCATGCACACAGATATTTTGAGCAAATGTCAGATCAGATATGGCCACTGGCTCATATTTGGGCTAAGCTTGCATGTATGGCTAGCCAGTTTCTACTAACCATGCTTGCTCACAAAACAGAGACACCATGCTCTCAGTAGAATGGTAGTTATCTTCAGTATTATTCAGTAACAGTTCCATACTCCATAAACAACAATCTTACCATGCTTGTTAATTTATGAATAAAGCTGTTATATAAAGTTAATTTAAATATCAGGTACACAATGAGATTACCTTGACTTTGTGAATGGAGTCTCTATGCAAAACAATGTTGTGACCAGTGGAGACAGTGCAGCCACTGTCCAATTTCTGGTCACACTGCCTCTGTCCTCTCGTCTGATCTCTGTGTCACTGTGAGTGGGGCTCCTCCACACACACACACAGGTACATTGGACCAGGTGAAGTGAAGATAACATCTTAGTTGAGGAGATAGGTGTTTTTCCTAACAACTGCACTGAAACCAAAATGAACTTGGTTTGAAAGTTGCACTCCAGCTTCAGCGTGGGACCATTTTTAGCCAAGTGAGAGCAGAGCCCAGTAATGTGAACAAGCAGTTACTCTGACTTTGCTGTGGCAATTAAAAGTGGCAATACAACTTCACTTTCACTTGTTGTTAACAAATGTCCTAACCACAGAGAATCTAGATGGACTATCTTTATAATTTAATTAAAAATTCATTGCTCTTTGAGAAGGTGTACTTGCATTATTATGCTCTTATATTGTCTTTCTATCAGTGGCTTAAAATCACAGTTATTTCTAGGGCAATATAATTTTCCAACAAAAGTGAATGTAACAGGCTTATTTGTCTCCTGCCTCTGCTAGTCATCCCCTCTCCTCATCAGTTGATCTGAGCCTGTGTGTGAAGCAGTACTGAGCCAGAACATTAACAGGTAACTGCTGTTGGATGTATGTATCTGTGGTGCTCCTGTATCATCCTCCAGGGTGGGGGCAGCCATGACTCTGAACTCTCTAATGCCTGACTCCCTGTGGGACATGTCTTTGCTGCTGTGAGATGTTTCTCACTGCATTTCCCAAGAAATTCAACCACTCTCAGCGGGACTTCAACCTGGAAACAGACTAACCCATGGGGTCTCATGTCACCATAGCTGTGTTTACATATTGTGAACTCTGGATAATGACTGGAGAATCAGGAGAGAATGTCATCAACACACCCAGCCCGCTTGCTGTGAATTATCTGGACCTATTACCTGCCTACCTCTATTCACACATGGGCTTACTTGGACATTGCACAACCTTTATACCAGGGAGCTGGCAGCATAAAGTCTGGTGACATTTGCCTTCACACATACAGGTCCACTGTGAAATGTCTAGAAATGTTCAGGTTTAACATCATCCCCATATGGGGTCAGTCCTCAGTTCTATATTATTCCAATGTGGGGCATCAATTCTATATAGCTCCTACCTATCTACTTACACTTGACATTTTAAAAACTGAAACCATGTTTCTAGCCATCCTTTTCTGGGTTTGGCAGTGGTTTATGTTAAGCAAATCCCTCTTTCTTTTTTTTTCTTTTTTGTACACATGAGCCAAATTTGGTTTGTAATTAGATGAGGGCATTTTTAGAGTTAGAGGCTGTTTTTTTTCTAAGGAAAAGACAGTATCCAATGATGGTATCAAAAATCCTTTTTCTGGGAGGTTTTCAGCCTAACATGAGTGCTGTTCTGGAGCAACACTGAGTAATCAGTTTAGTTTTGAAAGCTGTCAGATGTTGAGATATTAGCCACAGCAGCACAATCAGTTATTAGATTCGTGCCAGAAATATTAGTTTTTTTTGACATTTGTCACCTTGTATTGTCTCATCCAGGGATCTACCTGTTGGACATGATCTACATCGACTCAGCCTATCCTGCCTCAGACAGTATCATAGAGACAGAGCAGCGGACGAATCAGATGAACAACCTTCTCAGGGTCATCTCCGACCTGCAGATGTCATGTAACTATGGTAAGAAACAAAATATCATCATTATCCAGCGGAAACACTATCCATCATGCTTTTCTAGTGGTGCTGCTGTATTAAATTCCATTATTTTGAGAGCTATTTCTAATATTCTGTCTGACACGTGGAAATGCATCAAACCTAACCACTTATTACAGACACCATCTCCTATGGAAACTGAACGCAAGGTTCATACAGGAGTTATTGCACGGTTGATGTACAGAATTTAACTGGAGTATAAACATGCATTTAATAAACCATTAGTGTTAGTCTATACATACAGTGGGTTTGGAAAATATTCAGCCCCCTTCAATCAGAAACTGGGAAAAATGGAAAAACTGAAATATCACATTGCCATATGTATTTACACCCTTTGGTATGATTCTTTAAATTTGATCATCTTTGAGATGTTTCTACACCTTGATGGGAATCTTCCTGTGGTAAATTGCATTGATTGGACATGATTGGGAAAGGCACACACCTGTCTATATAAGGTCTCACAGCTGGCAGTGCATATCAGAGCAACAACCAAGCCACTAGAAAGAAATAACGTTCTGCAGAGCTCAGAGACAGGATGGTGTTGAGGCACAGATCAGGGGAGGGCTTAGTCAAAATGTTTGTGTGCTATACTGCACTATGCTCAACATTGAAACTGGCCTATTATAGATATAAGCATAGATAGCATAGAAACTCATACTTGTACTTGCTGACATTTGTGGAACCCTACCTGTCTCATGTAAGCTGACTTTCTGAGCTATTACTGAGAAATCTCTAATGGCATAAATTGATTAATTTCTGTGTTTCTATTAGTCAAAATAATTGAAAACAGATATAGAGTATCAGTTGTTTTATCTTAAGTGACTTCTTTCAACCTCTCTTTCTTCAGATCATCTTGTGACCCTGCCACATGTCCAGAAGTATCTGTTGTCAGTTCGCTACATAGAGGAACTTCAGAAGTTTGTAGAGGACGACAACTTCAAGTAAGTTTTATCTCAGAGATTCACAGAGGCACTGTGAAAGCAGTAGTAAACATTTACAATCAAGAAATTTATTGTGGATATTCAAGCTCCCCAGAGGATGAAGCCCTTATATTGTGGACACTCCTCACAGTTTCTTTTAGCCCTCTAATGACCAGAATATAAAGATATTCACTCTGTCCACTTTGGTCATGACATAAGCTTTTCTCTAGCACATGGAAACAAGTAGGCGTGAAATGACAGGGGTCAGTGGACAGGAAGCAGGGTTTAAAAATGACAGACAACTGCTTTTATCTTTACCCACAGGGATTTCGTCCATCTAGCAGGCACTGATGACTTTCTCAGGCAGCATCTCAGATGCTCTCCTCAGAAACAGGCTGTCTGCTGTGAGACTTTGGATTTAGCACTTGATTTTTGGGTTGGGGCTCTGGTTATACTTCTGTCTGTTCATTTCATATGTTCACTTTTTGTCAGACTGCAGTTTTAGATGGACGTATGCTCAAATGATATACCTTCATTTGGATTATAAATGTAATTATTAGACATTTTTAGTTCTTATTGATTTATGAATTTATTTCATATTTATTTGTATAAGGACAAGTATTTAACATGAGTCAATGCCACACACCACAATGTTTACATCTCAGGCTAATTTGCAATGCCTTTCCTCAGATAAAATACATAAAGCAATAAAACATATACAGAGCAACACACATAGAGAAAGTACACACATAGAGACATACATACTAGACTCAAACTGTTTACAAACAATGATACAATAAAGGTCCTGGAAAATGACAAGCACAAGATCATTCATGACTCCATGACTGCTCTCTCGACAGGAAAAGCTGTCTGCCCAAATAAGGATTGAGGGCACTTTGCCGTTCCCCATAGACTCAGAGTCCCGAGAGATACCAACAAGTCCTTAGGAGCTCGGCTATTTAGGCATCTATGGATGAGTTTATGAGTGTAATATTAGCAAATTTTATTTAATAATAAAAATTTAACATATACAATTTTCTAAAAACCTGGCAGTGATGTGATGATGTCAGATCTCTCTTTTTTTTTGAGTGACCTGATAATTAAGAATGAACAGGATTTGGTTTGGTTTTACAGTGGACCCTTTGGGGGTTCCAGCACTCAGGCTGGGGACCATTGTGTGATACCAATGTGATAAACTGTAAATACCCGATGAGGTTCTATTTCAAGTTACCGTGATAGCAGTTTGTGACATCTTTTTAAAGGTTCTCATCTCGCAATTCATAAAGCACCAGCAGAAATGACACAGTAAGAGGGTCACCAGAAAAGCTGGTCCTCCTTACTCTGGCTTCCCTAAAATGTGAGGTAATTGTCTCAAGCTCCCACCAGTCAGCTGTTCCTTGTAATAGCTTGTGATTTTATCACTTGTGCTAGTTAAACTACAATACAATGCAAAATGTGAAAGACAGTTATTATTTTATCTAATAGTGATATTTTTGATACAGTGAAATATAATCACCTTATAAAGTTAGGACAGATACATCCAGCAGACACAGAGCAAAAGTATCATGCATATGGAGTTGTCTTTGTGTCTGCATGATCAGTCTCTTCCCTTACCTCTGGTTTGGTCTCCACAAACTCCTGAGGAAAATATCTGGCTCTTTACCTGCTAAATGTTCCACTATGTTGTCCAGCTAATTGCTAACTTTACTTGTCTGTTGTTGCTGTGGGTTGATGGGAGCAGAGTTTGTGAAGTTTGAGGGAACCATTTGAAATTGAAGTGTGAGAGGAGCTTTTCTGCAGAACTTGTGTGCAGGCAAGTCCTCGGAGCCTGTTGTCAGCCCTGTTAGTCAATAATGTGTTAAATCAACAGTTGCTCTGGGCCCAGCAGGCTATGTTTAACATGATGGAGGCACTGGTGAGAAGCAGTGAATTCGAATTGCTCCAACAGTTTCCACTCAAGATGAAGCCATAGAAAAAAATAGGATATCAATAGGATCTTACTTGATACAACTAAAAGCAACCTGGATTTAAATGCATGAAGAACTAAACAACCGAGATTCGCATTAAGTAAACTGATTTTGAACAGTTCAGCTCTAAACTGTGGTTTTGAGATCACATTAAACCTCAGATAAAATTGACTCAACAAACCCATATTGCAGTGATAGCTGGTGGGAGGTGGGGTCAAGTGCTCACTGCTGCCATTGGAAATCTTTTTGTTTAGTGGGAAGGAGTTAGGGTGAAAAGTGTGAGGCTCTGTGTGCGGTGTCTGGCAACTCCATGTGTACAGAGGGAAACACATGTATGCCTGAACCTTCCCCAGGTCAACAGAGGCAGTTAACAACAACTGAAATCATGGTACACATGGGAATTACCCACAACCACAACGAGTAGAAGCAAAGGAAGGAATTAATGTACTGTATATGCTGGAAGGCCTGGCAGGGCCAGTATATTAACAGTGGATCAAATGACTACTTATAATGTGGAAACAGTGTCAAACCCACAGGAAATTATCACAAACTCTGCATTTCAAGAAACGTGGCCAAAAACACATCTGTGTCCGCTGTGTGTTCACAGCTTGTTGCGCTGGCCCCAAGTCGCCTGTGTAGCTACCCATCACAGTGGTGAGCAGTTTAGAGCCAGGAAGAGAAACAAGGAGAAGAAACTGAGACCTGAGGCCTGGCATCTACAGCTGCCATGTTCCTGCTCAACATTAGTATTATTATTATTATTATTTCTCTCTTCCCTCTCCCCCTCTCTGTCAACCCAACTGGTCGAGGCAGATGGCCGCCCAACCAGAGCCCTTTTCTGCTCAAGGTTTCTGCCTCTTAAAAGGAAGTTTTCCTTGCCAGTATTGCCAAGTGGTTGCTCATGCTGGAAATATTTGGGTCTCTGTAATAAATAATTTGATGCGGTATACATAAAGGTTGATTTGAATCTATGTCTACACCACTGAAAGAAAAATATAAACAGTGGCGACAAGTTGCATGGACTTAGTTGCAAACTTATGCAACTATTTTAACCTTAAGATAACAACTTCAAAATCATTTTGGCGATACACTGACATGCAATAAGCAGAGTGGTCCCTGTGTCATTCCCATTCTGCCCCTGACCACCTGTTCTTGTGCTGTGTAACTTGCATTGGGCAATCAGGCGATCTCCCATGAAAAGTCTGTAACTGAGTGATAGTTGTAGTGTTGTTCTATACTGTGTTGTAGACTATGTTATATTACTGTGTGTGTTTATAATAGTTTGCATAACTATTCACTTAAGTTCATAATGTTTTTGCTGTGTATTTTAATAACAGTAAATGTTGCAAATAGACTACATTTAGCAGCAATGACAAGCAGGGGTAGCATGTTTAACTCTCCCTGTTAAATTGGATAAACTTTAGCATGCCAGGCTACTGACTTTTCACTTAAACCCCCTTCTTAAAGCAATGTAGCAATGTTCTGTCAGTGGCAGAGCAAGGCAGTTTTCATAGGGGTGGCCAGGTTGGGACCAGTACTCACCTCAGGGTAGCACAGAAATTAGAATGTTCAGTTTTCCTGCATGGTATGGTGCTGTACAGAGGTTAAATTATGATGCTGAGTTATGGTCAGAAAATAAGCCCCTGATTATTTTCAGTTATTATTATTGTTGTTGTTGTTATTATTGTCACTGTTGTTATTGTTACTTTGTTCCTGTTTTTTACTCTCATCTGCTAATTTTTAGCTTCACCATCTACAGACCCCTCCAGAGGAAACTATAACTGGCTATGTGGTCCTCACTGTAGCCAATATAAAAAACCTTTTCCTGTATATGTATATTTGAACTGGGTCTGAACCTGTTTTTTCTGACCAAGCCTCACTGTTGCCATCATTTCATTTCCCCATCACTGTCTGAGGTTGGCTGAGTTAACCCTTACCTCCTTTTCATCAGCGATGCTGTATGGCTATTTGGTCACATGACAGTTTCTTCTCATCAACTTGTCATCTAAGTCACAAATAAATGGTTGTTGATGAATATATTCCAGCTCCGTTTTGTAAACAGAGCTAACACTACTGCACTCACACCCACTGCAAATGATGCATAATAATACATGTAAACTCAAAAGCATACTAAAACATATACTACATCTATAGTGTGGGATATGAAAAAAAATCTTAAATGCTGGTCCACAGTTTCTCACATGAATCAGGCCAGTTGGTAAATGAATAAAGCCTGTGTATTGTGCAGCTCTGGAAACTGTTGATCTTGTTGCCAGAGGTGAGATAATGAGATGGTCACAGAGCATTACTAATGACAGCAGTGACGAGAGAAAAAACAGATGCACAGAAGAAACCAGGCTGATTGTATGATGTAATGAGGACATTACACATGACAGATTGTGTATGTAGTTTGCATGGCACTGCTATTTTCCTTTGGAGTCAGGACTTTTAAACAGTCATTCATAAACACAATCAAACCTTCTCTCAGTAATTAATGACTTTTTTACCCACAGTCCCTTCCACTCAGTGTTTCAATAAATACTTTCCAAATGTGGTGGTGAGGGACAGAATCTCATTAACCAAGGAACTGAATTTAGTTCAAGTTCAACCCAAGAGTCCAGACTCCCAAGGATGGGAGGACTATTTGCTATTGCTGGGGCGGCATGGTGGTGCAGTGGGTAGCCCTGTTAGCCCAGGGTGTATCTTAGTCCCTTACATCAACATTACCAAAGATGTTCTGTAACAAAGATGATGCATTACAAGCTGCACCAATGGTATGAAATGGTATAGACTTCCTATCTTATAAGTGGGCTCGGTCTCTTTGCTTGACCATGTCAAAACAATACGAAACAATACAGCACTAGATACAGTACAACCTGGCACCTTATTTTTGCTACTCATTTTTATCTGCTAGCTTAATATGTGATATCAGCACAGTGCAAGATCATATCAGTCTAATTTTTTTAAGTTTAATAATATATATTATTTAATTGTATTATTATTATCATTATTATTAGGGCCCGAGCAACGAGTTGCGTGGGCCCAACGGGGCCATGCAACGAGTTGCAAGGACCCTCTTGTTTTCGGTCTGTTTATTATTATTATTATTATTATTATTAGGGCCCGAGCAACGAGTTGCGTGGGCCCAACGGGGCCATGCAACGAGTTGCAAGGACCCTCTTGTTTTCGGTCTGTTTATTATTATTATTATTATTATTATTATTATTATTATTTTTTTTCTTCTTTTTCCGCCTCTTAGATCGGCTTTTTGAGGGCCTTAACATGCGTGAAAACTTACCAAAATTTGCAGACGCGTCAGGCACGGCGAAAAATTTAATAATTTAGGGGTCTTGAGCATGGGCGTGGTAAAATGCCCTCGGTAGCGCCACCTACATTTTTAAACGGAACAGCCCCTCAAGCCCGTTGCGCCTAAAAATCTGAAAATCTGCACACATATGTAACATCCCATGACGCACCAAAAAGTCTCTTGGAGCCATATTCTAAACCCAACAGAAAGTATTTTTATTTTGACCGGAAGGTGAAAAAATTGTGTGTTTTTGGCCATTTCCAGGGGTCGCTTGAACGCGAACTAGTCCTAGACGCATTATCCCATTGACTTCAAAACTTAATAGTATGTTCTTAAGACATAGACGATGTTAAATTGCGGCAGATTTTGAGTTTTTGTTGAAGGGCGTGGAAGTTATGGCCCCTCAAAGTTCGATTACTCGCCACGAAACAGGAAGTTGCTTTATTTTTGCTATATTTCGGCCATACTTTGTCCAAACTGCATCAAACTTTACAGGATTGTTAATGGTACCTATCTGCACACATCCATATGTCAATATTCATACAATTGTTGTAGCGCCACCTATTTATAGCAGGAAATGACATATTTTATAGTGTGATGTCCAGTTTCTAGACGGGTGACCAGATTCACTTCAAATGTTGTCAGCCCCTCCTTGACAATTTTTGGAAGAAGTCCTCCGAAAATTGTGAGTTTGGGTCGAAGCGTGTGCCGGTTCTGGCCCGTCAAAGTTCGGAAACCCAACTTCCTGTTTGAAACCTCAGATTTTGGGGTAACTTCCTGTTGCGACTCTCTACTTTATCCTACAGATGGAGCCATTGTATTACTCTTTGATGGGTTTTTGGAAGGGGGTCTCTGTGTGTGTGTGTCTGTGTGTGTGTGTTTGAGGGGGGAGGGGAAGAGGAGTTGATTGAGTCTGTGAGAAGCTGCCACAGGGAGGTTACAGTCAAGAGAGCCATGAGCTGTCACAGATGATGAGCTCTGAAAAATATTATCACAGAAAATAATTAGCATAAAAGCTTTTATTTTAAATTTGTTGCAACAAATTCAGGTTTCTTACAGCATTTTCCTTATTGAAAACTAAATTCTACCTGAAATGTATCAATAAAAATCTTCTTTTGCAGTTAATGTCACCAGTTTATAGTTTAGTTTTAATAGCATTCCCTGTCACTGATGTGCCTTTAATTATCGGTTCTATCAGGGATCATTTATGTGTTTATCTTACGGGGGTGAGCCACCTCACAGGTTGGTTATATTACCTGTTGACCTCAGCTCAGTGAGCTAAGACAATGTTTAATGCAGTGTTTTTTCTGATATGAAAATGGATATTATTCAGCACATCTAACCTCAGCAGGCCCCTCTTCAGAAACTCATATCTGCAGATGTCAAAGCTGGCTCAAAAAATTAAACTGGCTTCAAATTAATTTGAAGGAATTGTAGGTTATTTTGAATTCATGTAATCTTACCATATGTCTCCCCTTGACCAAAGTCTTTACAGTTTGGTTTTGATCAGTTAGGAAATTTCACAAGGGGTCGGCTGATATTTTCATGTTACACAGTGTACGGCGACAGGAAAAGTGCACGTCTACATCCACCGGCGTCGAGGTGAACCAGCTGAATATAAGCCACTCAAGTTGACGACAAGTGCATTGAAAAGTAAAAGCTGCTGGCCTTTACCTTTTCTTTGTAAAAGCGCCTGTTCGGCCAGTAGTTAGTAAAGTAATATTTTCAGCGTTGTCCACAGTCTCATGACATGTTTAACACGAAGCACAGCACGCTGGTTAAGCTCATGGCAAACTGTTACTAACAGCTAAAATGAAAGCTTGTCTGTATGTAGTCTAACTGGTTAGTTTGTCACTAATCTCCAAATTTTGCAAATTGCTATAAACTTCACTCTCTTAAACCAGTAACAGTCTGAGCTGGACTGATAGGGGTCTGTATGGATAAAGATAAAATCCTAATGATACCCATCCCTACAGCTGGTTAGTGGCTTCGCCCTGACTTTAGGCAGATGAGATATTCACTGTTCAAATAACTTCATTATAACCCTTGTTTAAGCATAAATGATTTATATATGCACCCAATAACAGAACTTGCAAAAAAATGCTTTTGCTCAAAGCTCAAAGCTTGTAAACTCAAGTTAAAACTGAGTTTTATCTCCTTTTGGGAGGGGGTATCTGTGTGTGTGTGTGTGTTTGTGTTTGTGTTTGAGGGGGGAGGGGAAGAGGAGTTGATTGAGTCTGTGAGAAGCTGCCACAGAGAGGTTACAGTCAGGAGAGCCAAGAGCTGTCACAGATGATGAGCTCTGAAAAATATTATCACAGAAAATAATTAGCATAAAAGCTTTTATTTAAAATTTTAACATCTGGGAAGTGTGAACTGTTACGCCAGCGTGTGCCCTGCGACCTGCGTTGACCCCGCGGTTGCCAGGGTCCCGCGGTCGCCGCTCCCCCGACGGGCGCCGGGTGCGAGGGCCCGTTCAACGCTGCTCGCAGCTTTAATTATTATTATTATTATTTTTTTTCTTCTTTTTCCGCCTCTTAGATCGGCTTTTTGAGGGCCTTAACATGCGTGAAAACTTACCAAAATTTGCAGACGCGTCAGGCACGGCGAAAAATTTAATAATTTAGGGGTCTTGAGCATGGGCGTGGTAAAATGCCCTCGGTAGCGCCACCTACATTTTTAAACGGAACAGCCCCTCAAGCCCGTTGCGCCTAAAAATCTGAAAATCTGCACACATATGTAACATCCCATGACGCACCAAAAAGTCTCTTGGAGCCATATTCTAAACCCAACAGAAAGTATTTTTATTTTGACCGGAAGGTGAAAAAATTGTGTGTTTTTGGCCATTTCCAGGGGTCGCTTGAACGCGAACTAGTCCTAGACGCATTATCCCATTGACTTCAAAACTTAATAGTATGTTCTTAAGACATAGACGATGTTAAATTGCGGCAGATTTTGAGTTTTTGTTGAAGGGCGTGGAAGTTATGGCCCCTCAAAGTTCGATTACTCGCCACGAAACAGGAAGTTGCTTTATTTTTGCTATATTTCGGCCATACTTTGTCCAAACTGCATCAAACTTTACAGGATTGTTAATGGTACCTATCTGCACACATCCATATGTCAATATTCATACAATTGTTGTAGCGCCACCTATTTATAGCAGGAAATGACATATTTTATAGTGTGATGTCCAGTTTCTAGACGGGTGACCAGATTCACTTCAAATGTTGTCAGCCCCTCCTTGACAATTTTTGGAAGACTGGCTCCGAAAATTGTGAGTTTGGGTCGAAGCGTGTGCCGGTTCTGGCCCGTCAAAGTTCGGAAACCCAACTTCCTGTTTGAAACCTCAGATTTTGGGGTAACTTCCTGTTGCGACTCTCTACTTTATCCTACAGATGGAGCCATTGTATTACTCTTTGATGGGTTTTTGGAAGGGGGTCTCTGTGTGTGTGTGTCTGTGTGTGTGTGTTTGAGGGGGGAGGGGAAGAGGAGTTGATTGAGTCTGTGAGAAGCTGCCACAGGGAGGTTACAGTCAAGAGAGCCATGAGCTGTCACAGATGATGAGTTCTGAAAAATATTATCACAGAAAATAATTAGCATAAAAGCTTTTATTTTAAATTTGTTGCAACAAATTCAGGTTTCTTACAGCATTTTCCTTATTGAAAACTAAATTCTACCTGAAATGTATCAATAAAAATCTTCTTTTGCAGTTAATGTCACCAGTTTATAGTTTAGTTTTAATAGCATTCCCTGTCACTGATGTGCCTTTAATTATCGGTTCTATCAGGGATCATTTATGTGTTTATCTTACGGGGGTGAGCCACCTCACAGGTTGGTTATATTACCTGTTGACCTCAGCTCAGTGAGCTAAGACAATGTTTAATGCAGTGTTTTTTCTGATATGAAAATGGATATTATTCAGCACATCTAACCTCAGCAGGCCCCTCTTCAGAAACTCATATCTGCAGATGTCAAAGCTGGCTCAAAAAATTAAACTGGCTTCAAATTAATTTTAAGGAATTGTAGGTTATTTTGAATTCATGTAATCTTTCTCCATCACCCTTTCTGTTTCTTTCCATCTCTCTACTCATCTTCTCCCATATGTCTCCCCTTGACCAAAGCTGAGCGTGGATTGATGCTGTCTTTACAGTTTGGTTTTGATCAGTTAGGAAATTTCACACGGGGTCAGCTGATTTTTTCGTGTTACTCAGTGTACGGCGACAGGAAAAGTGCACTAGGTCCACGGGCGTCGAGGTGAACCAGCTGAATATAAGCCACTCAAGTTGACGACAAGTGCATTGAAAAGTAAAAGCTGCTGGCCTTTACCTTTTCTTTGTCAAAGCGCCTGTTCGGCAAGTAGTTAGTAAAGTAATATTTTCAGCTTTGTCCACAGTCTCATAACATGTTTAACAGGAAGCACAGCACGCTGGTTAAGCTCATGGCAAACTGTTACTAACAGCTAAAATGAAAGCTTGTCTGTATGTAGTCTAACTGGTTAGTTTGTCACTAATCTCCAAATTTTGCAAATTGCTATAAACTTCACTCTCTTAAACCAGTAACAGTCTGAGCTGGACTGATAGGGGTCTGTATGGATAAAGATAAAATCCTAATGATACCCATCCCTACAGCTGGTTAGTGGCTTCGCCCTGACTTTAGGCAGATGAGATATTCACTGTTCAAATAACTTCATTATAAGCCTTGTTTAAGCATAAATGATTTATATATGCACCCAATAACAGAACTTAAAAAAATGCTTTTGCTCAAAGCTCAAAGCTTTTAAACTCAAGTTAAAACTGAGTTTTATCTCCTTTTGGGAGGGGGTATCTGTGTGTGTGTGTGTGTGTGTGTGTGTGTGTGTGTTTGTGTTTGTGTTTGAGGGGGGAGGGGAAGAGGAGTTGATTGAGTCTGTGAGAAGCTGCCACAGGGAGGTTACAGTCAAGAGAGCCAAGAGCTGTCACAGATGATGAGCTCTGAAAAATATTATCACAGAAAATAATTAGCGTAAAAGCTTTTATTTAAAATTTTTACATCTCGGAAGTGTGAACTGTTACGCCAGCGTGTGCCCTGCGACCTGCGTTGACCCCGCGGTTGCCGGGGTCCCGCGGTCGCCGCTCCCCCGACGGGCGCCGGGTGCGAGGGCCCGTTCAACGCTGCTCGCAGCTTTAATTATTATTATTATTTTGTTGTAAGACAAAAAAAAATTGCTATATTTGCTATTGCCACTGGATGATGCAAAATGCATGCTGGAATACTTGACCACATACACAGTGTGTCTAATTTATGATATCTAAGATGTGGCCTAGATTTTTGATTCGTATTTCCTACACGTTCCCAGATGTTAAAGATAAAACATCTTGGGGTGACCTGATATCTGAAGGTTAGGGCGCGTACCACATGGGCCTTAGTGCTCTAAGCAGTGAGTCCCTGGTTCAACTCCCGATCCAGCTGCACCTTCACTGCATGTCACTCCCCAATGATCTGTCCCCATTTCCTGTCTCTCTTCACTATTCCATCAAATAAAGGCAAAAAAAGCCTCAACACTTAATAAAGATAAAACATCTTGAGAGGAAATGTGACCAAATTTCTACTATTTGGAAAACTGACACTGACAGTTGTGATGATGATGTCACTTGTGTGGAAGCTACAGAGAACATAGTATGTTCACTTGTTTCGACACACATCATGTACACCACCAGCATTAGTCTATCTGAAGGTTCCACCAAGCCAATAGTTCAACACCTTTATACTGCTGATTTAATTACCCATCAAGACAAATTAAGAGATGCTGTTACGTGGCCTGCTGTCAGATGCACACTTTAGCACAAATATACCAAAACAAATTCCTTGTATGTGCAAACTTACTTGGCAATAAAGTCTGATTCGAATTCGTATTCCTCATTGCTCAGTTGGGTAATGCTCAGTTAGACGCGCTATAGGCTGATTCTGCTTGTTCCTTATTTGTCTGGGGTAAATAAATTTAGCAGTTCAAAGACAAAGTTTAGAGCCATACTTACTTCATAATTTTCTGGCTAATTAACTCTGTTGGATATATCACACAGAGAATGTGTTGTGCATTTTTGTCTGGACAGTAAGGCAAGGAAAGACAAGTTTATTTGTATAGCACATTTCAACAATAAGGTAATTTAAAGTGGACATTTGTGTTGCAGGCTGTCTCTGAAGATTGAACCTGGCAACAGTTCCCCTCGCATCGCTTCTTCTAAAGAAGACCTGGCAGGTAAGACACATGGTAGAGTTACACTCATTCAGAGGTTTGCACTTCATGGAATACCAGGTGTGTATTTACTTTTGTTTTAGGATTCATAAATATTGGTGCTAATCTTAGAGAATCATAACCTAATAATAAGACTGAAGTGCCACTTTGTTTTCACTTCAATATTCAGTATGACATAGAGTCAGCAGTATTCCCATGTCCATAATTGTCAGTATAGAGGCTTTAGGTTGCAGTTGCTAGGAGCACAAAATGTTTCTTGTGTCAAGAAAGTAGACCTTAAAGAATAGTTTGACAGACAAATGCAACAGAGCTTTGCGGGAAATCACAGTTCTGGGAACAGTTGATGATGTGAAAGTACCAGTAAACTGTCTGTTAGAGAAGAGGGAGCTAAACTCAAGAGCTGTGTCTGCAACTCCAACAATGTCATCAGATTAAGATACCATTATGATCTACTGTTGAAAAACAACAAAGAATAAATCAGCATAAAGTAGAAAGGCTGTTAGATAAGTAACATGTATATAGTGCAGTGTTTTGACCGTAGTAGAATGATAATGACCCAGCTTTCTGCAGGTTTCTGTACTGACAGTTTGGTCAAATTGGTCTCTGTCAGTGTGATTTTCTCCATGTCCTGCTTATCTTCCACCCATCTTCCTTCACCTCTCTGTGGCCTCTGAAGTCATCATGGAGGTGAGGAGACTGCATTGAACCCTCTAAAAGCTGCAGACAAATGGCTTTCCTCCTGCATTTATAAACTGTGCCAACAGGCCAGTGCAGTGGGAGCTGAATGAAAAGTTCCATGAGGACATGTTGCAGAGGGCCAGTCCACTTCCTTTATTTTCCTTAATTGTGTTGTGTTGTGTCGGAGGGTCATTTGGAGTGGGCTGAGCTGATGTAATACAGCAAGAGCAAGCCAAGAGCTGCACATAGGTCAGGGTAATAAAGAGGGTTGAACCCAGAGCCACATCAAAGACAACACAGTGTTCTGCAGCTGCCTGCATATGAGCAATGGTTTCATCTAGATACAGATATCTATCAGCTTTACATGATCATGAGCACAATGACTGAAAGATCAAATAATGTTTAAGCATTATACACTTGTAACAGCACCATACAATCGCAGTGGAGTTTCTGTAGGTACAGCAATTCCAACAGATTTGGACAGAAAAGTAAGGTGATGTACAGTAGCTTCAGAAAGTATTCCTACACCTTCCCTTTTTGCACACTGAATTGTGTTATATATTTAATTTCAAATAGGGGAAAAATGTGATCTCTGTGACTTTAACTGTGGAATCACTGTTGGTGCCTGGCAGGCTGATCTGAGTATTTAACCCTGCTGATCCCCTAGGATTTTCATGCACAACTGTCTTTGCTTTTCATTCTGAGTAAACTCTAGACAAAAAAGACTTCCAGTGAGCAGTAGTTCTGCAGATGAAAACACCTTGTTGATGAGAGAGGTCAGACGAGAATGGCCAGACTGGTTGGAGCTGACAGAAACAGTGGCTGACAGCCCGTCAGGCCCAGTGGCCTGAGGGCAGTTTTAGCCTGCCATGTCAAGCCTTGAGGTGGATGGGCCTTGTCAGATTCAACTCCTGTCAGCCAAGATCAGAGTGGATACAGGCTCACCAGAACTGGACAGCTGAAGACTGAAAACATGTAGCCTGGTCTGATGAATCTGGATTTCTGCAGAATTTGATGTCACCAGCTTGAACCCATGGATCCAACCTGCCTTGTGCCAGCTGTCCAGGCTGGTGGTCACAATTGCGATTTCTGTGATGCTGTTGTATTGTGCTGTGGCAAGATGTGAGTCAGGTTCAGTGTTTTCTGTTTTGTTTTGTTTTTGTATTCTGTGATCTACAAACTTAAACAATATTACACTGCAAAATTTTTATCATGCTTCCGTGCATGATTTGTTTTAGCAGATCAGAGTCTGCTTTCCAGCTGACTAACCCCAGGGATTTAAGATACCTGCGCAATGTTAATATAATAATGCCTATAATATATGAACTCACCAGCAACATTGTGGAGCATACTACTACTTTATGTCACGTCTGTCGAAATATCAACCTCACATGCATATCTGCATTATCTCATCAGGATCAATACCATCCACATAACTCATTGACATTAATACCTCTCACTGTCCCAAACCACAGAGGGATTGAAGCAAATTTAACCAAGTAGCACTCTCAAGCCTCTGTCTCCTCAAATAAGAATTATTGATAACCACCTTAACCTTAGCTTTCACATAATTATTAGATTTGGCTCTTATAATTGTGAGGTAGTAAGTTTTACATTATGATGTAAATAAGTCAAAATTCTAAAATAAGGTCTAACGTAAACAATTCAGTGTAGTTTAACAACCCTACAGAACGTTTCATGTATGCCATAAAGTGAGCAGTGATCAAAAGCACCTGGTTGCTTCATAGCTTGTTAATGGCTTTAATAATCTGCTGTATGTGTGAGAGAGTGTAATTACATTAGAGTTCTGATTTTATTCAGTTTGATTTACAAGAATTCATAGTCTGAGGAAACACACAGCTGAGGGAATACAAAGAAAAATCTCTTTGTTTTAGAGGTTTGGTGGCTTCACAATTCACTGTAACTAATAATCAGAGAGACTACATTCTTTATTTTTACATAAATGAGCTCATATCATTCAGCCAGTTAGGCCAGTTAATTCTTTACCTGAGTAAGTCATGTGGAGCTGACAGCTGACTAAAATATCCCATGAGCAAGTTAATGATGCTGCTAATAGCAGTCTAACAGCCGCAACATGTCAGCCATTCTACAGCAGCGTCCCGTGGGAATGAACACATTGATCTTTTTCCATAGACTCATGTCTCACAAGCTGGCCAGCCACATGGTGGGATTTGTTTGTAATGGTTACCATAGTAAGTGATGTTTTCTCTCTCTCTCTCTCTCTCTCTCCCTCTCTCCCTCCCTCTCTCTCTTTCTCTCTGTCTGTCTATCTATATCCATCTCTTACTCACTTCTCTCACAATTTAGTATAATTATGATTCAGACAGTTTGGTGGTATTAATCTTTATAGAGGGGCAGAGTCATTATGTGCTTATTACTGGACTGTCCAGAGGGGATTGTGCAGCAAATGAAGGAAAGTTTTCAGTTTCAGTGCTAAGAGTGTAATGCAGTCACAATACATAGAAAACCAGTGAATCATTTAGGAGGGTAGCATGTGTCTGAGCTATTACATGTAGTAGACAAGTTTGGCTGGATGGGTGAACGTTTGGTTTCCATCACCTTTACAAAAAAATCTCATTTGTTATCATTACAAGATACTTCTTCCTTACAAAGACATAGTCTTCTCATCATTGTAACACATTAGTTTATCTTGTATTAAACTTTTTCCATTACTACAGGTTAGTGTGAAATGATCAGAATGTTTGATATGTTTACACTGCTTCAAATTTCAACACTTTTTTAACCTGTCTCATGATCCCACAACTTTATGGAAGTGTAACACTAAATCACTTGAGTAACCCTTTAAAAGTCTTAGATTTAATTTCATAATATAATTTTAACTTTGTTTATGTTATTTGATGTTATTTGATTAAAAACTATGACCTGTTAAAATTTGTTATACATATGTAGATTATCCATATAACTACAATGGAAAGAGATACAGTATACTGCTGCTTTGCTTTTTTAATCACATACAGTGTCTGGCTGCTTTGTATGGACCAACATTTACCTCTGAAATTGAAGCAAAAGTATACAGTCGCATGCAAAGGGAACACAAATGTACAAGTGCCTAAGAATTGTACTGAAGTGCAGTACTTGAGTAAATGTACGCAGTTATTTTTCACCATTAGGAGTCTACAAAAACTAGAAGTGCATCAAGCATGTAGTTATACACTCTAGTTTTTTTCCTGGTGGACTGAAACTAGTGTGTAGCTGTCGACACAGCCAGACATAGACACTCTGCACACTGCAGGTGTGAACATAACTGATGAAAATGTGCATTTTTAGTCATCTCCCTTAAGGCTTTTATTCACTATTCAGCTGCTATTCACCTGAATGATATGTGACTGTCAGGGATCCGGACTGTCACATCAGTGTGCAATGACTGGTGGTGTTCTCCTCGTGCTGGTCAGATGATCATTCAGAGTTATATAACATGGCAGAAAACGGCTGTTCTGGCAGTGTCCACTGCCTTGTTGGCTCATTCAGCATAAACAAGTCTCATGCGCCTCAGAGGCTGCCAAACAAAAAATCTGGTTTACTCACTCTCTCCATGTACAACAAGATGGCATGGTGGACTAAGCAGAACACGTGCAAGAACAAGAGTGACATGATACAGATATTACAGAGACTTTTAATGCTGATTGCTGCACTTTAATTTTTTACCCTTCTGTGCCTTTTTTAATATTATATTTTTCTATTTTTGTCACTCTTGTCTCTTGCTACTGTCTGTCTTATCTTATCTTATCTCATCTTACCTTATTGTATCTCATCTCATCTTATCTCATCTTATCTTATCTATTTCACTCATCACTCCAGCCATTTATATGTAAACAGGGAGAAAACCCCTTAAATGGTAGTGCTGTGTTCTGGCCATCCTGAGAATATTATCTCATTCAAATGAGCTAATATTCTGAGGAGCCATCATCAATCATCTATTTTGGGAAGCTTGTGACTGAGCTCCTCGTGACTAAAGTTTCAGACCACAATCTGGCTAATTCACCCAAGCTGTTTTGTAATGTCTTAGCAGCAGTTCCAGTAGCTGAGTAAGCACAGACTTGTCCTTAGAGATTACATCAATCACCTGGAATATAGGTTTTTTGGACATGTGCAATTGTTGTTGTGAGATCACAGGCTGTCCTGTTTTTCCCTGCTGTGTTAAATCTGCCAGTCCTACCTTGTTTGCATTTCAGCCTTCCATTGGCTGTATGAAAATAATTATATGCACATGGATTAAGCAAAAACCAACATATAGTTACCTAAAATACAGATGGATGACAGATAAAACTAAAAACCAACTGTTGGTGTTGTTGAGCCTTCAGCCTTGAGCTTCAGTGCTCCTGGTCATAAATTCTCCACGTGTGTGGAACTTACTGGAGGGATGATAGCATTTTTTCGAAGAATATTCCCATATGTGGTGTTTTGATGATGGTGGTAGAGAGTACTGGCCAGCACTTCACTTCAAATTCTTCCATAATTGTTCAGTTGGGTTAAGATGGTGACTGAAAGAGTCATAGCATATGATTCATACCATTCAGTGAGCCTTTACATGGAGCATCTGCAGTTGTTGCATTTCTATACCTTCTTAGGATTTCACATAATAATAACAATAACAATAACAATAACAATAATAACTTATATAGCGCCTTTCAAGAAACCTAAGAAGAAAATGAAAAAAACAACCAAAAAAAAAAAAAAAAAAACAGGACACGGGACACGACAAATAAACAAGAAGGCTGTAGGCCTTGTTGGAGGTGAATTTTGAGGAATTTCTTGAAAGAGTCCAGAGATGGGGCATTGCAGAGCTTGGAAGGGAGCAAGTTCCAGAAGGTGGGGGCTGCCACACTGAAGGCTCTGTCCCCAAAGGTACGGTGGTGTGAGGATTGCAGCATCCGGGACTGTGTGTACGTGTGAAGGAGGTCAGACAGGTATTGAGGGGCCAGGATTGAGGAACTTTTTGGTGAGGAAAAGATTCTTTTATTCCTGATGCATGACTTAACCAGGAGTCAGTGGAGATGGATGAGGGTGGGGTGATGTGCTGCCAGGGCTTTGTGCATGTAAGACGCCCAGCAGCTGAGTTCTGGACATACTGGAGCCTGGTCAGGGCTTTGCTGGAAATCCCAATCAGGACCCCATTGCTGTAATCCAGTTGGGTGGTAATGAAGGCACGGATGAGGGTCTCTTCTACAGAGTCAGTGAGTGATGGCTGAAGTGGGGAGATGTTTTTAGGTGGAAAATTGCTGATTTGGTAACAGACTTGATATGGGCCAGGAATCAAAGAGTGGAGTCCAGAAAGACACCCAGGTTGTGGATTTCCAGGGATGGGGAGTTGGGGCAGCTGTCATTATCAATGAGTAGATCTCCAGCCTCAACCATGAGCTCTGTTTTATTACTGATGAGCTTGAATAGGTTAGATGACATCCAGATTTTAACTTCATGCAGACAGTTGACAAGTGATTGTGGGGGGAGCTGGGTGGAGGGTTTGGTGCTGAGATAAAGCTGTGTGTCATCAGCATAAGAATGGAAACAGAGACCATGATGGCAGATGATCTGACCAAGGTGGAGCATGTAGATGGTAAAAAGAAGGCGCCCAAGCACACAGCCTTGAGGCACACTGTGGATGACCTGGGCAGGGGTGGAGCAGGAATCTTGCATGGTGACAAACTCTTTTCAGTTAGAGAGGAAAGACTGAAACCAGGAGAGTGCTGAACCAGTGAGGCCAAGGTAATTGGATAGGCAGGTGAGGAGGATGGTGTGGGAAACAGTATCAGAGGCTGCAGAAATGTCCAGGAGGAGGAGGCTAAATAGGATGGAGTCAGCAGTAGCAGTGAGAACGTCATTAGTTATTTTGATGAGAGCAGTTTTACTGCGGTGGTTCTTAGAGCTCATGGTTGGACATATGTTGATGGAGTTGGGTGGCCACTGCTCTTTCCAGATTTTGCTCAGTAAAGGTTGGAGATCACTCGATAGTTGTTAAGGTCATCAGGGTCCAGACCTTCACATGTCTGTATGGTATTGGTATCATATTTGATGGTATCATATCAAAACCACTTATTGAATCTTAACCCTCTCACATCCCTTATTGTATCTAATTAGTTTTAGCTTTAACATTTGCAATGAAAGATTAACAATAACTAAAACTGACAAATTCAGTTTAGATCTATACTCCTTTTAATGGCATGAAGGTAACAGCTGTAGCCTACTTTGTACACCTTAGTTTTTATGGGCTGCTTGATTTAAATACTGGAGGTGCTTGATTCATAACTCCATCAAGTAATAATAATGATATGCAAAAAATTTTAACTTGGACATTTTACTAGGTTGGTTGTCCTGTAGAAACACACGTCTTTTTTTGTGATTGTAGAGATGTGTTGGAGGGGTGTATCTTTAAAAAGTCTGTATAGATAGGTTTTATTTGTTGCATACACAAACAGTGCAGTCAAATGCAGTGTGGCATGTCTGCGCAAAAGAACAAACAAATCAGAATCTAATACACAACATCAGACTCAAAGTCAAAGTGGCAATTACAAAATAAGATTTAGAGTCTAAAGCCATGTTAGCAGCTCTGTGAGGCTGTGATTAGGTACAGTAGTGCTTTGAGCTAAATACTAAATTTGACCTGGTACTGGGTCTAGATGAAAAGTTGGAGGATCATCAAGGTTTTTACAGTTTTTCCTGAGGGGAACATGAATATAAGAACCAAACTTCATGGCAGTCCATGTAACAGTTACAGACATTACACTCAAAACCATAAATGTCAATTTCGTGGTGGCATTATAATAGAAGTTAGGGGGTCACCAAAGTCATTAGGAAGTATCCTCTGAGTACCACCATCTGTACTAAATGTCTTAATCCATCCAGAAGTTGTGACAATTCAGTTTAGACTAAAGTGGTGGACAAACCCACAAACACTACCAACCACAGAGCCATGCCACCTCAACAACATAAATATTTTTTTGCCATACAAGATTCAAAAAGGTGGATTCAACTTGGAACTACTGTTGAAACCACTCTGTTCTCTGTAAATGAAACTGTGCTGGGATAGTTATTTTATCATCATTTTCCACATGGTGTCTTATTCATAAAACAAACTTTTGAACGCTTCTATAGTGTTACCACAGAATGAGATTTGACCTTGTAGCCTCATGGGAACAAATCCCAAGAAATGTTACCTATCTCATCGTTCCCAAAAAAATTCAGTGTTACATGTTTTGATGCATTCAGACTTTTTCCAGAAATTACTGCAAGTTGTGTTTACACCTCTTACTTCATACAATCATTTCCTCAAAACAAATTATGATGAATAAATAACATGTAAAGAAGGTTTCTGAAAAAGTGGTATTATAAAGTTTGTAAACTTTGAACTTTTAAATTGTTATCTAAATGATTTTTGACAATTCTCTATGTGGGCAGAGAGAATAATTCTCCTATCCTATTTTGCATTATTTTTGCTAAGTATGCAGTTCTCTACATAGCAAGCTACAGTGTCCCAAACCACATGTGTTTTTACAAGCTAATACTAGAGTAATTAAGGCACATTAAGGCAGCCTCTATCCCATAGGGATCACATTATCCTGCCACATTATATGGTTTCCTTTCATTCTGACTTTGCCATTATTATTCATGATTACAAAATGGTAGATGAGAAAAAAATTCTTGTTTGTAAGAATGATTCTAATTTGACCAAATTCCATTGCATATCATCAGTGGAAATATATCAGTGTTTCAGAACAGGCATAATCACATACAGCTGTCTGTATGTCCTCTGCAGAGTTTAAGCTTTTCCTAATGCAGCAGCTCCTACTTTTCATAAGACTCCCAAGACTCATAGCACTTAGTACCACAAAATAACGTCAGACAAGATTGATATGTTCCAGTCTGAACAGTTTGAACACAGACTGCCCTGCTGGGACCGAATTGGTCACGTATAGCTGTTTGAATGGCCACAGTTGGTTTCCAGTGGTAGGGAACAGAGTGACTCAGAGATTCCACAGGCACGTAATGCATCAAGTCACCTGCATCAGTTCACCAGTCTAACACAGTCCTGCCAAAAGGCAGACCTATTACACATTCACACAAAGGATGAAGATAGTCACTACATTCAATCAAGGCATTGGTTCCAAATTTAATAATGATAACAATAATAGAAGACACTCAAATTGTTATAGCAGCATATTTATCAACTCCTCTCTTCTTTCATCTGGACTCTCGTGTTTGCACAGTAAGAGGAAACTGTTCAGAGAAATTTCAGGAAGAAAATCAACCTGAAACAATGAAAGTAAGGAGAGCAAAAATAGGATTTTGAAAAGTAGCATGCCACCAATCAACTGCATAATGAATAATAAGTAATCTCTTATGTAATTACACATACCAGCTACAATGAAAAAGCTGAATTACAGTTACAGTAGCCATGACAACATGTTTACTATGTTTCAGGTCTATCTGAAGTATCTGCCTCTCTGAGGTATAACCGACGGCCTACATGCCCTGACGCTTCTGTGGGGGTACATATTCCCACCCCTCCCCCCTCCCATCACAGGAAGAGCCATAGCCTGGGAAACAAGTGAGTCTGATAAAATCTTTCCAAAACTTAGACTCAGGATTTGATTCATTTAAAAAATAAAACCTAATCTAAATTTATATAAAAGCATAACCTGCTAATTCTATTTAGTGTTAAGTAGGATGTTGCAGCCATCATTATCAGCACCCTAAAACTGAAAAAACAAAACAAAACAAAGCAAACAAACAAACAAAAACTGTGTGTTTATGCATTGAATTAATGGATTTAAGCACTGAAATTCAATTTTAAAATTTCAGGCTTAGTATCAGTTAGTCACTGATACAGAGAAGAACTACATAACAGTGTTAACTATACCATATACTTTACTATTTTACAAGTATGCACACCTTTCCATCAAGAGGATGCAGACTCCAGTGAGGTAAACCACTCCACAGTAGTAAAAGGGAGAAAAACGACAGTGCATGACAAAGCACAGTAAGACTACACCTGAGTGCCTAAAAAATACTGACTGACTGTAACACTGTAACAGCTTTGTTGTGCCCCACAAACAAAAAAATAGTCACATCAGCAGATTATGCATCGCATTATATTATGCAGAATGAACCCTGTCACTGTTGTAGTTTTATATATTACTTAATTACTACTACTACCATGTGTACGTAAAGGCAACATTTTAATGAAATAGTTTATTCAGGTAGAGCACATTCTAAGTAGTCATTTCACTGTTTTTTATTTCAATCTCTAAATTCAATCAATCTCTAATCATGAATAATATTTCATATATATTTTAAAGTGACCATACATGTACATAAAATCTTTAATTTTAAGGACAACAGGACACCATAAAGACAGCAATGGCGACAAAATAAATATTCTCAAGACAGTGCAGATGCCATGCAAAGCAACAGGAAACAGCAAAACAGTAGTACACTAATACAGCAGCAGTATTTGGAAAATGTAGCCATGCAAGCAACAGAAAGCAATAAAACATAGTTAAGCAACACTTATTATGAACATCTACTGACACATGCTGAGCATTAGTAAGATAATAGATAAAAGATAATATGATATGAAACGTTTTAGGAAAAGAAGCAAGACTCAGGTTGGAAAACATCTGAGTCTTAATGGAAAATTTCCCTATGAGTGGGAGATGCATCTGTATATTTTTGTTTTCATCTTTTGGTTGATCTGTGTCCGCAGTATGATGTGTCAGTATGGCATGTCAGAGAGCAGGAGTGCCACGTTTCCCATAGAGAAAGCACGGCACCTACTGGATGACAGCTTCTTAGAATCTCAGAGTCCTGTCAGAAATGATCCACACAGTACATCTGTGTCCAATGGCCTGTCATTAGGTATGTATATAGTGAATAATATATCATTTTTCTGTTGAGTACTATGAAATGTAGTGACATTATGTGCATGACAAATATAATTGCACTGCTGATCCATTATATCTTTGACATCAAAGAATAGACCTGCCTTTGTCATCTTTATTTTTCCCATTAGGCAGCAGTGAGAGCTCTTTTGGGGAGGAACTGTCACCTGGAATGGAGAGGTGAGAGCCAGCCATCATATATAACATATCATTTCATCCTCAGGGGTTTTAATCACTTTGAAATGAAAAATCAAGTATTCTTACAGCATTCAAGTCATTTAACTGTTTAAAGGGGCTATTTGTAAGTTTCCTCTGCTGCTGAACGTGGTATCTTGCGGGGAGCAAGAGGTGGTGATGGTCCCTTGCTAAGAGCTTCAGTCATTGTTGTACAATACAAGAGGTTAGAACGCACCCTCTGGGCAGTGCTGCCAGACTGGGGCCAGCTGGCTGGTATGCTAACTTTGAAGTGAACCGGAAGGAAAACATTGCCATTGCTCTCCACTGCTGGTAGAGAAACAACAGGTTAGGGTGAGGAAAGGAATGAAGGTTGATGCTAAACTTGTGATGTTTTGTCTGGTAAGTAAACAGCTGTTAATGCTAACACTATGTAACAAAACTTACAAATAGCTACTTTAAAGGACAGATAAGTTGAGGACAGAAAAACTGCTTCCTCACACTTTCGTTCCAGTAAAAACAACAAACAATCAATTTCAAAGTGATAATGAGCCCACAGTAAGGATTTGTTAAATAGTGAAGCTGGGGCTATTCTATATTTTTCTCTTTGTCATCAAATCCCATGGGAAGACCACCACCAGCAATGTGTTAGTTAATCTCTTAATACTCTCTGACTGCCCTACTCTGTCTGTGTCTCAGCTCCAAGTTCCCTGGTTCCTACTGAAGATGACATCTTGAAAAACTGGTCACAGAGTTTCTTTTTCATTTGTAATAGTTGTTGGAGCGCTATGGCATGGAGGAATAACATTAATATGTCAGGCTTTGGGTATACAAACACTACTTGTTAATATGATACAGTTATTGTTGGTTTGGGTCTGCACATTGATTTGTTGACAGTAAGAAAATATAGAGGACCATCAGATTTATCATATGAACTTTATTTCACTCTGTTTTAGAAATGTACTTCTGTGTCACCAATTACCAATTTGTTCTGTTCCTGCAGCATATTTATTATACATATGATATCAGTGTATTTGAATGTTGCTAACATCCTATGTCAAGTTAATCATACTGTCTATGTTTGTCCAAGCAAAAATATTTAAAAATATAACTTTATATAAAAACTCAGAGGCACACATGCTTGTACTTACATGTGGGAAATAATAATAACGCTTACTACAAAACCAATCCCAGAGCCTATCAGACTGACTGTGACAATGTGTGACAAACAGGGGCCGTATGTACGCAACACTGGGCCCCAACTGGAGGGTCCCACTTCGCAACTCCCCCCGGAGCCGCAGCTATGTTTACAGGTACAGTGAAACGGGAGAACAGGAGTCAATATCACTTTAAATAAGACTTAATTCATCTTTATTGGAGAATAAAGGTTAGCTCTACTCGATTGTGTTTGCTCTTATGTCATCCCCTCACTGCATGCTGCTGGAAGTCAGGTTTAATTTTTAGCTCTGCTTTCATAACTTATAACATTTGTCTGTGGGCTGTATTTTCCACATACTTAAAAAGGAAGGCTTTTCTAGCTACAGGTACATTGACTGCATTTTGTAATATAATAGTCTCCAAAACCACTAAGGGGTCACTTCACCAAATGACCAAAAAAAGAAATAAAATTCAAAATATCTAAAGCAGATAATATGACCAAACTATTGACAGAGCACAAAAAGTTTTCATTGGAGTGATTTCTTCTGGAGAAAATACTTTGAATGGAGGCTGTTGGCTGCGGGTTCCATAGATTGTCCAGAGTAACACTGATCCTGGGAAGATATGTTGATGCTGTGAACAGTAAAATAGAAATGGATTGATTTTTTTAACAGCTCACAGTCTCAGACACTCACAGGACTGGGTGCTGTGACAGGTTTTCATACACAGTGCTACAGTGCCACTTGCAGTCTATACCAAAAATATAGCAAGTGTCAATAGCCAGGGCTCAGGGTCAGTTTGAACTTTCTATACAGCATGGGTCCACACACAGCACATCACATGTTTGTGTGTGTGTGTGTGTGTGTGTGTGTGAGGGCAAGGGTAAGGGCTTTTTCTGCTACAGTGTGAATATGGGTTAAGGCTCTAAGATTAGAAAAAATGTCTTGATATTTTTTATGAATGACATAATAACCCCAGTGGTGGGGTTACTGACAATAAGTGACTTTAATCAGATCAGACCATGTCTTAGACCTACTTCACTGCTACAGTTTGTGACAGTGCTTTATGTTTATCTTGTGTCTGTCTTATTCATCTAACAAAAAGAGAAGCTCTTGCATGCTGTGTCTGTAAGAAGATTTATTCACTGTCATTGTCAAACACTATGACGTGAACACACTATAAAGATCGCATTCCACTTTGGGTACATTGCATTTACTTGAAAAAGCTTTACAAACTGTCAAATATCACATCATCACAGGGACAATAGTAGCACTGACTGGAGCTACAGTCAGCTGAGAATTTAGACTGTTGTTCAATAGATTTCTATCCATATCATTGTTGAACATACAGTAGTAAGTACATTTCCTACTTTCAAACTCTATTGTAGCTCATGCAAATAAGTAAAATATACACCACCCAAGTGGCCCAGAAATACACAGTGCTTTGCCAGTAACTACTTTTTAAATAAAATTAAATCAGCGTAGGGTGTGATTTTAATAAACAGGCACTCAAAAGACTAATTCCTGTTACTGTATACTAATCAGCGAAATCAGTTTGGTTAAAGTAAAAACCTGCACACTGTTGAACTGTCCTTACACAGCACCATATTGTGTCAAACACACACACACACACACACTAGTCTCTGAATACTGAGCTGAAATCTGTTTCAGTTCCCCATAGCGTTTTACGATTAAATCTGCCACTTGCAACACCCTTAGCTCCTCTGCTGCCAACTCCTGCTATGGATGCAGTGAGGCCGGCAGTGTGACCATTGAAGGACCCCTGCGAAGGAAAACACTGCTGAAGGAGGGACGAAAACCCAAGGTAAGGTCATTTTCTTTTTCACTGTGGTTTAAGCTTTGCTGTCCCTGGAAAGGAATTATATGATGAGAGTGACTTGTTTTCAGCATATCTATTATTTGCTCTCTTGCAGTTGTCATCATGGACCAGATTTTGGATCAGTTTGTCTGGATCAACACTGACA
Organism: Lates calcarifer; assembly: GCF_001640805.2. NCBI lineage: Eukaryota > Metazoa > Chordata > Actinopteri > Centropomidae > Lates > Lates calcarifer. The sequence continues at coordinate 22,605,185 of NC_066841.1, forward strand.
TTCTATGGGGCAAAAGCACTGAGGGCTTCTGAGAGGAAACATGTAAGTTTGATCCTTAAAAAACAATAGACTATTTAGACTTTGTAATGTAAACATAAGCTTATGAAATGAGTTCTGAAATCCTGGCTCATTATTTACCTGTGATAAACCCTCACACTCAGTTTGTACGCCCTTCACTCTTTGGTGTCACCATAGAGTTGAGTGTATCGAACATTATCAGGTCATATTGTAATATGGGGTATATTACAACACAACACTGTAGTTGTGCACACTGTTTCATTCACCAGTGACAGCGAAAGTTTCACTTTAGGTCACTCCTGAAAAGGAGACTGTGCAACATCATGTTTTAATTCTGTATTAACTATGATAGTGATCAGAGGGTTAGGAGTGAAGATGTCTTTGCTAAAAGTCTGAAAAGAGTTTTTCTCCAACTTACTTCATGTTGTCTTTTTTCAAACTAAATATTTATTAACATAATATCTGTAATAATAAACGCTGACAGTAACAAAATCAAATAATGCATTCACATTTTTTCTATTCCTCCTACAGTCCTGTTGGATTTATTTGCAGCTCTATCATAATGTAATCAGTTTGAGTCTTGTATAATAAATACATTTTCCTCATTTTCCTTCTAATTGTGTTTTGTAGTCTGTAAATGCACCGATCAGCCACAACATGAAACCACTGACAGGTGAAGTGAATAACATTGATCATTTTGGTCTTTAACAATGTTTAAGTAACATCCAGATGAATGTCAGGACCAGACTTTTCTCAGCAGAACATTGTATTGTAACGATGTTATTCACTTCACCTATCAGTGGTGTTATATCTATATCTATATCTATTGAAGAAATTATCTATCTATCTATATATATACATATATATATATCTATCTATATATATATACATATATATAGATAGATATAGATAATTTTAATTATTATTATCATCTCTACTTCTTAGGATCCATTGTTATGGCATAACCCCAAATTAAAGAAATATTGTAAATCTAAGATTCCTGTCCTGTAAAAAAAAAAAAAAAAAAAAATCCAAAATATGAAGTGGAGAAACACATTTTACACCTTTTTTAAAACTGTGCTTATTTAGTTTAGTTTTCACATCTGTGATTCAGACCCTTTGTAATCCTGTGTATGCCACAGTATAAGTCCAACCCCTGTAAGAAAGTGTGTGTGACTGGATGGATGGTGGTGCTGCCAGATGACCCAGCCAGACCCAACATCTTCCAGCTCAATGATCCAGACAAAGGTCAGCTTCACACCATCAACAAAGCTCCTGATTTTTTCTTTTCCCCTCATTCATTTCAATTCAGATAATCACACAGAGCAACTTGTGTCACTTCACAGGCAATGTTTACAAGTTCCAGACAGGATCCAGGTTTTCAGCCATCATCTGGCACAAAAACCTAGAGGAGGCTTGTAGGAGCAGAAGACCTCAGGTATGTTCAGCACACACACACACTGCTCTTCAATTTTACAATGCATGTGACTCATCAGCAGAAATACTGTTTTTATGCATCATTTCTGTTTAAACTTTCCTCTGAAATGTGTGCAAGGATATTGTCTAAAAGCAGAGTCCAGAAAACTCTTAATGTCCACTGCAGCAACCTTGTTTTTCAGGAGGTAGCAAGGGAAGGGAGACTCATGGCAGACACATTGAACTTTGTTTGGGGAGTTTCTGTTGTCATTATAGACTCTACAAAATGCAAACAGTTGTTCCAGTCTTGCCCACAGTCTTGCTATTTCCAGAGTTGTCGCTGCATACACAGGGCTCCTGGAGAGACTTTGGAGCAAAACAGCACAATGAGGGATGACACTCAGGCCAAAATCCCTGCATTATGCAAGCAAGCAACACAAGTGAAGACATATTTTGGCTTAATGTGCAGCAAGGCTTTCTTTCTTCCACTGCTCACGCAGCCCTGGAGCGTATGAGTCCTTCAGCAACACCCTCAGGCACTTTGGAAAGATGATTCAGCTGAGCTGACCCAGTAGAGGAGAGCAGTGCTAAAGATGTAGATAATACCCCACCAACAGTCATGACAGCTGTATCTACTGAGCTTATGATGAAAATTGTGGCCAGACTAAACAAAGTCAACCCACGGATGCGACTTCCATGGCTCATTGACAAAGTCCCATCAGAGAGAGATACTTGCAGATGTTAACACAGCTCAACTCACTATCCCCACTACCACCATCATGGAAACGCAGTGAATTTGTCTACGCCACTGCAATAGTAATCCTGGGGATACTACTCAAGAATGCAACATGCAGAGAGTTCCCCCATGAATGAGGAAGGTTGGAAGACAAGATAAAGAAAGCCTGGAGGGACATTAGTCAGCTAACACATCACACAACACTGATGCTAAGTGGCTGGTGGATCTAAGAGCAGGCCACACCAACCTCAGAGAATAAAAACCAGTTAACATCACAAAGCCAGACATCCAACAATGAGTCTCAGGCATGAAAAGCTGGGCAGCATCAGGACCTGACATGATCCACTGCAACAGGCTGTAGAAGCTAACAGTGCTTCATGATAGCCTGGCAGCACAAATAAGTGAGCTGCTAACAACAGGCACTCATCCCAGCTGGCTAACACACAGCAGGACAATCCTGATCATGAAGGTTCAGGACACCTTTGAACTACCAGCTGATAACCTACCTCTCCACAACATGGACGCTCCTCTCAGGCATCATAGCAGCTTAGCTGCACCAGGGGGGCAAAGCACAGCAGCTACTGGTCAACAGAGCAATCAACCAAGACTCTAAGACTAGACAGACCAACCTGAGCAATACCTGATTGACTACAAGAAAGCCCTACGACTCAATGCCCCACAAATGAATAGTAGAGTGCTTGGCACTATACAAGGCTAACAGTACACTGATAACACCCATCAAGAACTCAGTGCAGCTGTGGAAGCTAATTCCTGAATGCAGTTAGTTTGCTGGACTTTTGCTGTTATTGTTTTAGAATCTTTGTTCTCTGCCTTGATTTGTCATTTCAGGGGTTAGACATTATAGACGTTGTTTAGAGTTTGGACTGACTGGCCTTTTGACACACAGAGCAACATGAATATAGAACACAAAAGAGATACTTACTCACAAATTTACAGAAGCTGAAGCTCCACCATGGCCAGTTGCAGACATATTTTCTATGATGTTGGTGGGACAGTTTGAGGTCCTGTTGGGGATGCACTTGCTGCATTTGAGGAGGCAGAGGACCAAGCAGCCTGTGTGATTGTGATGCCTTTATTTGTGGTGCCAATTAATCGCGCTAAATAAATGCCTTAGTGTGAAAAGACCTCACGTGGGTATCTTCAGCACCAAGGACAGTGCTCAGGCTAGTCTTGCTCTTGTCTGCTTTTGTCATGCGGTGAATTACTGAGCTTATACTATAGTAATACAGAAATGTCAATTTTGCATTCATTGTAACTGCTTCATGATTTGTTTGTGTGTAGCTTACGGTGACAGGCCAGGGGAGTGGCTCCTATACAGTAAAAACAAACAAACAAAAATGGCAGCCTTGCTTTTGACATGTACTCATATACCTGACATGTACAGGTAAGGGGACCAAAGTAATCTCTTACATGAATTTGGTAACTTAAATCACTGTTCTCTCATAAATTGCACAACAAAGTATTAAGTTGACAGTTGTTAATGATGATAAAATTCTACTCACAACATGTCCAAATGTACACAAAGCAGCCCTCTCTAAAAAGGTCCACAGGTGGTTTATGGTAATGAGGGCAGCTACACCTTTTATACCTATAACCTCCAGCAATAACAGAAATATTAAATGACTATGATCAGATTACATTGTCCAAAGTTCTCCAAATAGTGGTCAACATAGCAATGTTTATTATTCCTCTTTCTTTATTTATTCCTCTTTTTCTTCCTCATGCTAGTCTAAAGGTACAGGTCAGTTTCTCCATACAGTTATTTGTTGACCATTGTAGTGCAGTCATTGTTTGTTGGAGGGTTTGGCTACAGTCATCTCTGTGAGATGCTGGCACCCAAGTCTTTTTAAAGAATAGTCATCCTGAACCATAAGGTTGTCAGAGATTTTTCCCAGGTATAATGTGACAAAAGACTAATCAACTTCTGTCCCAAACATTTTTACTATTTCTTTAGCAATGTCTTGCCAATATGACAAGCTTACAAGGCAGGCTCCAGAAGTATGAAAATGGTCAGCCATTTTTTTGCTATATTTCCCATATTTTGGGAAAACCTCTAGTTTGTCTTAGCCAGATTCAGATAAAAAGATGAACATTATTTACATTTCTGTGCAGTACAGAGCTAGGCGCTGGACATGTTTAGCCAAGTTTAGCACTAACACTACTAGCTGAGCAACAGCAAAATGAAAATGTATATCTTTCAACAACTTGAACACTTTTTACATTTTATGTCTTGCTGGGAAAAAAGGATTTTGTGGAAAAAAAAAACTGATTTCAGAGGCAGATACACTGATTTTTTTCATCCTGTCAAATGAAATACACACAGTAGCCACATCGCAAAATGTCATATTATTGAATGCACATCAGTTGACGTCCATAGCACAAACCAGGTTTATCATACAGACAAACAGACAGACTAGGTGTATTGCTGAGTGTCTATTTGCACCCAGGTGGTAATAGTTCACATCAGCTATTCAGGTATTTACACCCAGCCTGCCCCGGCACCCTAACAAACAGAAATACTAACATTTGCCTTACAGAATGCCCAGTGGCTTGCTTAGTTTTTTTGGCTGCACCAGGCAAAAAAAAAAACAAAACAAAACAAAACAAAAAATGGTCTACAGGAAGGAAGAAATAGTTGCAGTGTGCTGTTTAATTTGCACCAGGAATCAGGTGAAATAGTGTACACACAGCACAAGAAAGACTTGCTGTGTGCTGTGTACTAGTACTACTAAAACATGAGATTGACTTATCTTGTTTTAGTACTATTATATATTTTCAATTTTTAGTCACAGTTTGATCAGGTTTAGGTACCAAAACTTATTTGTTAAGTTTAGGACAAGATCATGGTATGGGTTAAAATAAATCCTCTCACAGCATTAGCCTCATGAGATATACATACAATATGTATATGCATACAGTATCTGATGTTTGCCTGCATGCTTGTTGGCTTTGGTCACCTGGATGCTTGTCTCTGTCATGCTATATACACCTGGGTGTAAATAACATTGTTGGCAACTGATACCTGGGTGCAAATAACATCTGCCAAAAAATACAGTAATGAGAGAAACAGAGCCAGAAGGAGAGTGACTCTTCACCATGCCACCAGATACATGACTCCAAATGGATGCTAATGAATGTTTATATCTGCTGAGTATGTAGGTAGGATTGCTCACTCATTTTCCATTAAAAAGATAAAAAGATAAACTGTATTAAAACTGCTGTGCACAGACACAGAGCAGCATCTATTTGAGACCCACGAGTGGTTTAGTGAATTTTTTTTTCACTTCTGACAGCACTAGCATCTTTCCTTGTTTCTAATATTTCTGCTGTTCTGTATATCTGTTCTATTCTCTCAACAGATACCAGCAAACCTCATGTCATTTGAATGAGAGCAGACCTTACCCAGAGGGGACATTATTGTGCCAAATCCACTTGTTTAGGAAGTACAGACTACAGTTGATTGGTATCTATTGAAATGGGAGGGTGGAGAAGTATCTGAAGAAGCTCTTTGATACTGGATGTGTGACTACACATGCCAACACACCTGCTGTCTTCTACACCCTGACAGAGTGTAATGTAAATTCTGGAAAAACGCAGTCAATGGAGGACTCTGGTGAGGCTGTCCCCTTTTGTTTCTTTCTCTAAGCTTCCTTGTTCACTGTCATTTGTTATGCTGCTATAAACATGTGAGCAAGCACATCATTTTTTTGGCCCATGTTGGGTTTTTGCTTAGGTGAAAAGTTGCATCAGTGCACAAATGTGCACAACAGTGTTAGCTGACTGATGTTGATCTTTGGTTTGCACACCAGTGTTATACAGCCTTCAAATGGAGCTCAGGTTTTCCATATGGAAAGAAAGAAAGAAAAAAAAACTCCCCTCTTGTTTAAGAAGTCCAACAAGACTATTTCAAGGCACCTAAGAAAAATATGGATGCCTGCTTTTTTGTTGTCAATTAGGGTGAAAGATTTCATTTTTTTTTTTTTTTTTCATTTCAACATATTGAGTAAGAGTAACAAACGATGTCAATACACATCCCAACTTGTGATCTTGGATCTATCTGAAAAGGTGTGGAGTAACATGAAAAACATGACCCTGTTTGAAGGCTTCATTATTACCATGAAAGATAAGCACTGCAGCAAATGAGGACAGACGATGACTCTTGATCACCTTCAGCCCTCTGACATATGGCTGGACTGAATTTGTTCTAAAAAATATGGTACTGATAGTCAGACAAAAACAATATAGAGCCATGAGTTTGGCTTTTAGAGCCAGTGTTGAACTGTTTTAAAATAAGGACGTAACCCTGGATTAGTTCATCTGTTCACCACCTTGCTACCTCAGTTGGTAGTCCTACTGTAAAAGGTATTTGTTGATGTACATAGCAAGGTTTACAAATAGCAACAATTAATATTTTCTACAGAACAAATCAAAATTTGACAAATACCACAGCAACAGTACTGAACAAGGTGATAACTATAATCAATAATGTAGAGAACAGCTAGCTGATGTGAACACCAGTATGCCAGGCAGCTGTCAGAGTGAATTTAAGTATCAGGCTTTCAACAATCATGTATGTGATGTGTGTGTAAATACTGTATTTATTTTTAAAAGAGTTTATTTTTGACAATTGGCCAACAAAGGGAAATGGTATGATGGATTATCTTTGATTCACCAACTGCTGAACAAAGCTGCTCCTCAGAGACACTGTTGGTGGGAAGCCACCCTAAAACTTAGTCTGACTCCTGATCTCACTCTGAAGGACACTAGGATGAATGAAGACTCCATCAGCATTGGTACTGTTAAATAACCTGCTTCAAAAGCAAAATGTTATGTTGCATTGTAAGGATAATTCTGCTGTATTACAACTTGCATCACTGGCCATCCTCTTATCAGTAATGATACGTACTCAAAGTTAATTACTGGGTTTTGGGAACACAACAAAAGGAGTTTAAATAGCTTGGGGTCTTGTTCACTAGTGAGGGTAAGATGAACAGGTGGATTGGCAAAGCATCCATGATAATGTGGATATTACAGCAGGGGAGAAGCAATAGCAGTGAGCCTGAAGTTGAGATTTTTTACTCACCATATACAGGGGAGGGATTGCCCTGGAACTGCCCAGCAAGACCTGGAGGATGAATATCTGACAGGATAGGAACACGAGCAGTAAGACAGACAGACAGACAGACAGGTTGGCAACAAACCTCCAAATTAAGATTTATTGGAAAGAGAAAACAAAAGCAAAATGGTCACCAGTGTATTGTGAACTCCATCACATTATGCAGACACTTTTCAGGTGCACTCTCTTTCAGTTTGACCTCTAAATAAAGGGATTAGATAATTTGAATATACATACTACAGCTTCTTGGCCCATCAGATTTTGCTATAGAGATGTGATACTGCCATGTTTCCAGATCTCTTGTTACTTTAGGTACAGTGTTATCATAACTGATGAAAACAGTGGTAATTTGTGAAAATAAGAGTTGTAATACGCTAGTTATTATCCTATAGGAGTAAAACTCTTGCAAAAAAATGTAAATGAAGTTAAAAAGTTATGAATAGATGTCAAATTTCTAATGTTATTTATGATATTAACCATAATAAAAAATATTTAAAAAAAGAATAATTAATCCATCACTTGGATAATCACATGGTTAAAAATCTAACACGTTATATATATATATATATATATATATATATAACTCATTCATGTCCCTTACCAAAATTAGTGTGGACGAATCGTCCTCAACTAGCCGATCGATTCCCCAAAATGACTGTCCGTGTGCAGTCATTAAGGCTCTCTTAAATTCCAGGGGACAATAGTCGTGATGATACATGTTAATTCCCATTTACTACAAATCACATGTAATTTACTAATTATTCTGCATATCATGTTTTAGAAACTGGAATTTCCTGTTTCTACCATTCCAGACTTTTACCAGTCTATATTTATTTTCTGCAGGGTAGGAAAATCAATTGGCAGACTCCTGAAACTAGCTTGATTCTTACAATCCATTAGAGCATGGTCAATGTTAGTTTATAGCGGTATTGGTGTATGCTGCATGTCAGTCAATACATAACAAAAATGGTATGGTCTCCAGAGAAAAAAAAAAGACTTGTCCACTGACAGGTTTATTTTTTGCCATGCTAGTGGTGTAGCTGTAGGAATGGCACTGTCAGACATTTGCTGAGTTGGTCCAGACTCGAATATCTCAACAACTATGAGCTGAATTGCCATGGAATTTCGTGCAGACTTTTGTGGCCCCAGGAGAACAAATTCCATTGACTTTGGTTATCTATCCTTTCCTCTAGCACCATCAACAGGTCAAAATTGGTATTTATCACCGTGGTTTATGATCAGCCACCTGCAAAAACTAATCCCATTCCCAGCAGCCTCAGTTCTTTGTGTTTGGTGCTATTTAGTTAGCATGTTACCACAAAAAAATGTTAGACATATTAGACCTTCTTAACATCAGCATGTTAGCATTGTCATTGTTAGCATGTTACCATGCATTAGCATTTGACTCAAAGCACCACAAAACACCAGGCCCACAGTCACTAGCACAACTGTAGACTCTTAGTATTATTACACTTTAATGCCCCACTCACTATTTATAAAATACTAGTAACTTAAAAAGAAAATCTGAAAGTGAATAAAAGGGAACCCTACCTTACATATTAAGCTATATGTTTCTGAAAAAAAAAAAAAAACATTGGATGATAAATTATGATTAGATTTTTTATGATTAGTTTTAAAAAATATATATATAAATATCATTTTTGTCAAGTCAGTTTATTTATGGGGCTTAAGCAACCAGTGTTTACCAATGTATTTTACAGAGAGATCATTACCATGGAAACACAAACAGGAGATAAATAAGATAAAAATATAAAAAAGTGGGTGGATAAAAGTGGGAGAATCTATAGTTTCAGATGAAGTCATGAAAACACAACAGACCTATTCACATAAGTACTAAAAAACAGTGTGACCTATCATATCTTTAGTGTTAGCCTTAAAAATTCAGTCAGACTCCATATCAAGTCTGCACTCACTTTTGTCAGTATCATATTATTGTTATGATCTAGATTAGACTTTTCACATCAATCTGAACTTCTAAACTATATTATGATGCAGTAATAGTGTAATGTTTACAAAAATTATTGCAGATTTCATGTACTGGATTACACAACCTGAACAAGTTTTAATGGTTAGCTAATTGAATTTCAAAAATAAAACCTGGGATGATCATTTGCAAACACTTTGATTGTCTATTAATAAAAACCAAAAGACTTTTCTTCATATTGTAAAGGAAGAGATATAATTGGTGATTGCTCAAAAATAGACCATGAAATGTCTAGTTTAACCAAAACAATAAAAACTTTCACTGTCCAAAAGCCTCTCTGACTGCCCTGTAGGTCCAGGATGTGTTCGTGCTTGTTTAGCGTTGTTGGCAGTGTCTTCCAGCAACTTCAAGCTAGTCACCAGTTCATCTGAGAGTCACTTGGACATGTTCAGAGTTACCAGTGTTCGGGACAGGACTTGTAGTTGCTGTGAGGAGGTCAGTAAGCTGATCATTACCAAAAGCTGGCACTGAATGTCTGATCAGATATATAATCTTGCTGACTTATTCTTTGATTATCTGAAAGCTTAAGATTCTTGAAAAAAGATTGTTATATTTATTGAAGTATGGTAGCTGCATGAGAAATTGGCCAGTTGTTTTATTCATTTGATTTAACCAGACCAGCAGTTCTCTACTTCCAGTCGTTGTGCACCAGCTAAGATAAACACCCAACCAAGATGACCTGGACCAATAATATTTCTATACTGGATGTACAAACATGAAACTGATGTAGATCTTTTTTTAAAAAAATCAACTTTTGCTGTGCATTATCAGAGGTAGGGGTGACAAAATGTGATATGCCAAAATAAAGTGATATGTTGTTATACCAAAATAAGTTTAGTGTTATAACGGAATAATTTGGTATCGAGTAAACAACAAGAAAATATACCCTGTTATAACACAAATATGTACATAAATGTGTGTGTGTCCGTTTGTGTGTGTAATACCAGACACATTAAGTATTCATACAAAAATCTGATACTGTCATAAAGTAGTTCTGCTTAATGATGAGCAACATTGTGGTTGGCCAATGGCCAGTGTATCCACTAGGGGACAGACTGGGGTTACATCATCTAATTCTGCATAAAGCAAACATAACTAAACATCGTGAGTGTCAACACTCAAAGTATCATAGTATCTGACATGCTGTTCATGTGAGTAATGTAACACTGCAAAAGAATGCAGGGCTAATAGCTATCATGCACACAAACATTACTAAATAATAACAAGTATATCACAAACCAAAGCAGCACATTCATCAAAATCTCAAACAAAAACGTTGCCATCATTTACCTTGAATTGTTAAACGTGTGTGTCACCATAGTTTGTATTAACTTATCTCTATACTTTGTTTTACCTATTGTATTCATTTATAACCAATGCTGATGGATCTTTGAGTGACTGATCAAAGCAGCAGAACTAAAGTTTAGTCTATTGAACTGCAGATAATCACTTTAAAATGTCCTTTTTTTCTATTATTTGTTCCCCAAATACTTACAGACATCCCACTACCATGTCAGCATGTATGTGCCAGTGACTTTTCCAAAAAATGCAGCCATGTTAGTTTAGATGCAGATTTATCCGACATTTTTCTCACAAATTCTGAGTCAAGCAGCAGTCTAGCAGTGTTTTCTGTAACTGATTATACAAATACATTTGATCCAAATGTATTATATGTTAGCATCAGTTTGTACATGATTACATCATATCACTTTCCAGTTGTTTTCAAGAAATATTTCAGTATTGCTTTACTCCTTTCTTTCAGTTGTTTTGATACTTGTATATGTCAGACCTAAACATATTTCTTTTTTTTATCCAGTTCCACAGAGGAATAACTGATTGTGTTTTATGCTACATTGCATGTAGTTTTGTGTACACAATTTCTAGTGTTGTAACTGTGAAAAAGATAACCACTGGGTTATGATTATCAGTCTGTGATTATTTTGCTAAGTTATTTCTTACCAATACATTGCTATATGTTGCTGTATTTTTCAGCTTCACACACTGGATTGGGAATAAAATTTCTGTACAGAAACTTGTTGACTGTATGTTGCCTCCATAACGCATCATTTTGTGAAGTTGCAGCTTTATGCTAAAGAAAGAAAATGTATTCCTTCATCAGTCTACACTCAATGCCACATAATCCCAGAGCAAAAACATGATTTTAGAACTTTTTGCAAATTTGCTAAAAAGTAAAAACTGAAATATTACGTGTGACATATGACACTTGCTTAGGCACAGGGTCTCTGGAGCTCAACCAGAGTAACCATTAGGTTTTTGGTCACCTCTTTTACCAAGGCTGTCTCTGTGATTGCTCAGTTAGACCATGCAGCCAGCTCTAGGAAGAGTCCTGGTTGTTTCAAGAATGTAAGAATTATGGGGGCCATTGTGCTCTTGGGAATCAATGCAGCAGCAAGTTTTTTGTAGCCTTCTCAGATCTATGTCTCAACACAGTCCTATCTCTGAGCTATACAGACAGTCCCTCAGGGCTTGGTTTTTGCTCTGACTAGACCTTATATAGACAGGTATGTGCCCAATCAAGAAACATCTCAAAGATGATCAAGGGAAATGGAAGGAATCTGAGCTAGATTGCAAGTGTCATAGCAAAGGGTCTGAATACTTATGTCAATGTGATAATTCTGGTTTTCTTTTTTAATAAATTTGCAAACAGTTCTAAAATTCTGTTTTTGCTTTGTTATTATAGGGAATTAAGTTGTAGAATGTTGAGGGGAAAATATGTTTTATTTTATTTTATTTTAGCATATGGCTGCAACTTAATAAAATATGAGAAATGTGAAGGGGTCTGAATACTTTCTGAGTACACTGTATACTACTTTCTTTTTGAACATTAAGATTGTGTAATGTCCTGTCAAAGTCCTGCCACCCCTGGGCAAACTGTGGGCACTGTTACTTTTCTAAGTGCGAGGAAGTTTCTGCAGACAAATTGCGAAAGACATCTAATTACAAAATCCAGTCAGAGTGAGATATGAAGAGTACATACAGGCATGTTGAGCAACAAACCAGAGGCTCTGTATACTGAGAGCACAGCTGAATTAATCTTCTAAATGAGAGTTGTGGGTCTCCTGTTAGCCTTGATTCCTGCCACTCTGTGCAGTATGTATAGTTTTTCAATGCTAGAATGTTACTTGGCCCCAGATATGAGGTGTAGTAATTTAAACATTACACATTTACACATTTATTGAAGGAGATGCATATACATAACTTATACATATACAACACAAAACTGAAACAACAAAGATCCTGAAGCTAGTTTGACACAGAGATTTACTTCAAGGCAGGTCATGGGCACCAGGTGATAAAGTAACACTGATATTAAGACCCTTCTGATGTCAGTTGAGATTGTGCTTTTTGCAGCATATTCACAAACATATTCTCAATCAAATCAAATCAAAACAAAAGGTAGTTGACACACTTTCATATGAGGAAGTGAGAGGGCGCATTTCCTTCCCTAAGAGGAAGATGCAAAATGACAAATGATCAACTGTCCAATCACGGCTTTGGGGAGGGCACCATAGGCAGAGCTGACGGCAGCCATTACAGTCACAGAGATGTGACGAGAGAGATGCGTTTTAAGGGATGGATTGTGCTGTGGGAGGCAGACACAAAGTAGATAGCTAGTGTGGATAACAAGTCTCAGGCCTTCAGGCTTGGAATTGAGACTACAGGTTGGATGAATCAGTTTCATTTATATAGCACCAAATCATAATATACATTACAGAGAGAGAAACCCAAAAGTTCCCACCATGAGCACTACTAGATGACAGTGGAGAGGAAAAATTCCTGTTTAATGGAAAGAAACCAGAACCAGACTCAGGGTGGACGGCCATCTGCTTTTATTTACTGTTGTATTCATTACTGAGTCTGGTTATTAGACTTAGACTTAGACAGACTTTATTGATCTCTCTTTATTGACTCCCTCAGGGAAATTAAGTTTCCAGCAGCTTATACAGACAGAAGCAGCACACAGGACAGTTTCCAAACGACACAGAATATTATATATACATACACACACACACACACACATATATATATATATATATATATATATAAAACTTAGAAAATAAAATGACACTTGCAGTAGGTTTTAGCTATTTTTTATTTACTTTCTGAAATGTACACGTGTTGTCAGAATAAAAATGACAGTTACAGTTACTGACATTCTTCAGTATTACACAGGCCATTTCCAGCAGACAATATGCAGGGCAAATGGTCTTCCTTAACCATGAATATACATGTACTTCAAAGTCAGAATTGAATTATGTCAGAATTCAAACCATGTGAAAAATTAAAATCTTAATAAATTCTTAATACTGTCAATAATTGTTAAAAGTGCAATATTATTCCAGCATACATGTGTACTGAAACTAATTTCTCATTTTGTTATGGTCGCCTTTAAAGGAAAAGAAAATTAATTAGAAATTAGAAGTTAGAAAAGGGAAACGTATAATGAACACAAAGATCTGTAATTAAATTGAATCAATATTTTGCCTAGTGATTCTGTATGTAGTGGTAAAAAAGGACAGTCTGGTCTCTCTCTTACTAATTTGTATGTACTGTAAGCGATCTTTCAAATGGGATTGAACTGTGTATTGTTTCTTTTCTGCTGTTTGCCTGATTCTAACTTTCATATACTACCACTCATTTTCGTATTTGTTACCTGTGCAACTGATTTTGTTGTCAAAGACCTGGCTCTGATTCTTGTCCTCTGATTTAAGTATGATGTCCTCTTTGACAACATTCATGTCAATGTAATGGAAGGTGAGGACTTGGCATTATGGATTAGTATTACATCTTTCATTGATATGGACACTCAGCACCGCAGATCGCAGTCTATAATTGGTAAATTGTTACTGATGTAAAATAGTTAGATAGTCATGCAAATAATGTTGACTACAAGCATGTTCACCCAAAACTGTATTCATTGTTGTCACTACTGTGATTCTGGTATAAGTTGATTTTAATGTGACAGGAAGTCACAACAATACAGCTGATTAATTTAATAAATACACTACACTTATGCACTGCAACATTTACTCCCTCAGGCATAATACCTTGCTTATGTGTTAGCATCAGTTTATCCTCCTCCTTAAGGGTGCTATATGTAAGTTTTTGCTATCACTGCATTAATAGTGCATTAATTGCCTTTTACTTACCAGTCTGGAGGAAATGTTGCAAGTTCAGCATCAAACTTCATTCCTTTACTCACCAAGAGCTGTGTCAAGCAGTGGAAAGCAATGCCAGTGTTAACTCTTTTTACACTTTTCCTCACCTTTTTTGTTCTTTTTCTCTCCTCTTTTGCTAACCAGATAGCCCTGGCCAGTCCTGTCTTACAATATTACTTTGCAATAGCAAGTCACTGTAGCATCCAGGTTGCCCTCAGTCCAACACAAGAAATAGTGCTTTCCAAGAGGGCAGACTCTTGTCTTGTAAACACAACAATAACTGAAGCCGTTGGTGAGTAAACAGCAGGTAATGCTAACGTTGGCTTTGGAGAAATAGCAAAAACTTATACATAGCACCTTTAAACCAGTTGTTTACTGTAAGCTAATTAACCTAGCACTCAACACTTAATGACAATTCAGCCAGGACAATCCCTGTAAATGTCTGTTTGACTGCTTCTTGCAGCACAGCACCATCTCTTAAATCTACAGTCGGTTACAACTGAATGTACAATCAATAGAGTGGCGCAGGAATGAGTGCTAAAATCCAGTAATAAGGTAGCATTTTAGCACGTCCAGTGCCCTCATTCCAAAGTCAGTGGGGTCTGCAGTTGGCACAAACTCAAGCCATTTTTATGTTTCATTCTAGAACATAAAATACATCAGTACATAGCTCGCTTGTGTTGTTTTAAGCTTTTAAGTGTCTTAAAAGAGGTAGTGGCCAACAAGTAGCCAAAGTGGTGTTCTTTTGCAAAGATTATCTCACTGAATAAAATGTTTAAGTATCATAAACTTTTGTTGATCCCAGAGTTTATTTTCTGCAATAATTCAAAAACCAATGGAAAAATCCCATTGGCTTGTTGTCGGGGGGACTGGGATGATGCTAACGTCTGGGTTGGCCTACAGAGATAGGTAGTCAGCTAGCTAGCTAGATAGATACTTTATTAATCTGCAAAGGAAATTCACAATTCAGGGAAATATGTCATCACTGCATTATTCTATTAGTAGGTTCTAGTATTAGTCCCATAACCAAGCACAAATGTTATTTTGATGTGTTGTTGGGTACCAGAATCGAAGGAGTAATGACATATATGCACACAGAGGAGACAGGTTGACAGGTCATTACATTAATATAAAATATGTCTGAAAATGGCCTACTTGTGAAGCTTTTATGTGTCTGTAAAAAAGCAGTTTCTAACAAGTGACTAAATGAGACTAATGAGAGAAGTTGTCGACATAACGCAGCACACATAAACCATTCTACTTACTCGTCCACCTTTACTGTGTCATTGTCTTTATACTCACACTCTTGCACTATTTACTTAACTATTACTAACTTTCAAAGAAGAAAGGCTTTTGTGGTAGAGGTGAGCACGCTAAATGAAATTAGAAGTTGGAAACTTAGTGATGTGATGTTGACATCAAGGGGAGACAGAGATTGGGAATGACTAGTATCATATTTATTCTCAGGCTATTGGCAGTTAAGAAAGCAATCAGAGGAAACAGATTCAGGTGACAGAGATGACAATTTTTGAACGTGGACACAGTAAAGCAATTTTGGAAACAGTTTCCCTTGTGAAGAATGATTTAAAAAGAAATATGCTACATCTCCTCATGAAAACTGAGGACAGTGCTTTGCTGCCCTCTTTTGGACAACACTGAAGTAATACAGTCTTTCAAGCTGCCATCCAACAAGCACTTCTATTGGAGTATAATGTATTTTTGTGGGAAATGGCAGGAAACATGGGGAGACAGGGATGGGGAAAAACATACAATAAAGGTCCCAGGTCACACTCTTGAAAGTGACCAAAGTGACCAATGGAAGAGCAAGCTATTCAGCAGGCCCAGGACAAACTCTGCCACTGTATGAGGTGCATTAAAAGGTGCGGGGATGAAGAGGGTGAGAAGAAAACCCACAGATGTGCAGTGCAGGCAGAGCAAGAGACAAGAGAACAAGAGATTGCTAAGTTGAGAGGACATTACTTTGGAGCAGCTCTCACACACAGGATCACACCCAGTACCTATGCAGTTACTCTTCACTGTCACGACATGCTCATGTAGCACCAAAATCCGTCTTTGAAAATGTGATGTCAGCTGTGTCAGAGGCAGAGACAAATTACAGGACATTTTACTCTGATTACCCAGAGAGATTTGATGACATATTCCAGGTGCTGAGAGAGGCTCTAACTGTACATTGTTTCAGTAGCAGTTGGATAAAAGGGTTTCTTGGATACCATGTCAGTTCTTGGGCATTAGATTGTTCCAGCAATTGTTATTAATTCAGACATAACAACATTAAAATGTTTATCTCAGGCCCTCGATCCCCCAGAGTAGGTGTGTACCTGGATCATGAAGCAGGTGATCTAAAATCATGATCCTCCTCCCCAGTCTTCAGGCTATATTCTCTCAGCTACTCTATATCAGCTTTATGTTTATTGATGGCTTTACTGAGCTCAATGAGAGAGGCACAGTTACAGCAGCAGAGGATGAGATTCTATCGACTTTTTCCCCCTCTCTCTCTTCCTAAGGCTAAGGAGTTTATATGTTTACCGTGCTTTCCACAAATAGCTCGTCACTGTGGCTTTCTATTAGATTTATTATGCTATTATGCTAAACATATTCTGTGAGGCCACAGTGACCATGACCTTTGACTTTTGACCACTAAATTCTAATCTGTCATCCAAGAACATGTTTGTGCCAGATGTAATGAAATTCCCTCAAGATATTACTGATATATCACATTCAGGAATGTGACAGACAGACAGATAGACAAATATGCAACCTGAAAAAATAATACCTCCAGCCACAGCTGTTGCTGGTGTGGAGATATAAAAATACAAACTAGCTTTAACATTAGCTTTACTTCAGCCATTTACAAATAAACTCTGCTTACCCAGTAATACCTCAGTAATCCAATAGTAATAATAGTATAATTTGGATTGGCACAGCATCAGCAGTAGCAACGTTGTACCAGACCATTAAGATGAAGAGAGAGCTGAACCAGAAGGCAAAGCTCTCTCTTGAGTTTTTACCAGTTGGTCTATGTACTAGCCCTCACCTATGGTCATGAGTCTATAGTCTATAGGTCTACAGTGAGGCAGAGACAAGTCCATCCATCCATTATCTATACTGCTTATCTGTTAAGCTTTGTGAGTTGGAGCCTATCCCAGCTGTCGTTGGGCAGGAGGTGGGGTACACCCTGCACAGATTGCCAGTCCATCACAGGACCAACATATAGACAAATAACTATTCACACTCACATTCACACCTATTAGAGTCACCATTTAACTTAACGTGCATGTCTTTGATGGTGGAGAGAGAAGCCCCAAGAGAGATCCTTCTTGCTGTGAGGCAACAGTGCTAACCACTGCACCACCGTGCCGCCCACTGTTTGAGACTAGTATCTCGGAAAAAGTTACAGTTTGGTTTCCAAAAGCCTGGATGTGCATATAGCTGGCTCACCAGACTCAAGTTCAACGCATTCAGATGCTTTGTTATGTCAACCAAAAATGCCAAATCTGCCACCATACAGTATCTGACAGTTCCTGAATCGGTTGTCTCTTTTTTGCCATATATAATTTATATAGTACATCTCCATATTCAGCCTGAATGTTGAGCAGGAGCAGCTGAACCTGGTAGTGGAACAGGGCTTTAGAGCGAATGAAATTAATTGCCATTGCTTTCATAACATGATCAAATTTGAGATGTTTCATGCAGAGAACCTGCTGATGTTGACTCCTTCCTCACTGACTTTATTACAGATCAGTCATGGCAGGCGTGCCATCAGTAATAATCCCACTGACTCTCCATGGTAGTTTCATATCATCAGCAGCTGAACAAACAGAAATGAATAAATCTGTTCATCTTGTCTGGCCTTTAAAGCTTTGGAGGTCAAGCATGTCTATGTTCATGTCATCCTTATCTCCTCTCAAAAAAAAATAACAAACTGAGCAGTGTCAGATTGCCTTGTCTCTCAGTTGTCTCTTAATATCTGATGACAAGTCTTCAATTTAATACAATCCAGTTTTATTTATATAGCATCGAATCACAGCAAAAGTCATCTCAAGGCCCTTTTCATATAGAGTAGATCTAGACCGTACTCTTTAACATAGGTATTTACAGAGAAAAACCCAACAAATCCCACCATGAGCAGCACTAGGAGACAGTGACAAGGAAAAACTTCCTTTAAGAGGCAGAAACCTCGAGCAGAACCGGACTCAGGGTGGGCAGCCATCTGCCTCGACCGGTTGGGTTGAGAAAGAGACTGAGAGGGGGGGGGGAAGAGGGGGAGAGGGGGAGAGGGGCTAGAGAATAGTGACAGGAACACATGACATAATGCAGATTCATGTAAAAATGTAAAGTGGTATAATACAATAATATCATAATATCATAATATAATACAAACAAGGTAATAATGGTAATGACGATTAAAGTCGTAAATGCAATAGCAGCAGTAATACTAGAAGCTGTACTAATATTTTCTAGTTATAGCAGCAGGAGTTGTAGGAGCAGCAGGAGACTTGTCATCACAGATCAGACTCTACATATATACATATAATATCTGCAGAAAGTTTCTCTTTACAGTATATTTCTTAAACAAGGCAACAGTGTGTGTGTATGTGTGGGGGGTTTGGTTGTAGCTCTGTAGACATGTTACTCCACTGCAAGGTCCCTCATGATGTGCTCAATGTTAACTGCTGTTGGAACCCTCTGGCAGTTGTTAGTATCTGTGATTGCTAACAATTCTTCATGGTCAACACGTTCAAAATCTGAATGACAAAAGATCATATGCTCAGGCTCTGACACAAGATCACTCTCTCTCTCAAAATTCTGACAGTACATCCCCATCCACAGTCTTTTCAAGCTTTCCATCGGGAAATAACTTCGAAGTAGATGTTATTCTCCATAATACTTTCCTCACAAAAAGTTCTCTAAGAATCTGTCTACGATGAATCACAACAATTTTCTTTACTGATCGTTTTGTTCCCTGCACCATATCCATGGAAGGAGGCAAGGGTGCTTCAATAATCAGCTCCTGAGAGAGAGGCAAGGTATCATCTAGACCGGAGAACTCCATCTCAGAGATGCTCTCTGTGTGGAAAGTTACAATGTCACCATCCTCTAACACATAAAGTAATGTTTCATGTTCTGGCAAACTAGATGCAGCAGCAGTGTCAACTGTGTTGTAAAGAAGGGAAACACCCTCACCACTTTGCTGCTTCCAACATGAACAACATCTCAAGTATTTATCTCCACAGCATCTGCTGCAGAATTTTCTGGAGAGTGATGATAGGTAACAGGTCTGTCATGTGTCTTTTCACCTTCTTGTGCAGTTGAATCTCTAGTCTTCTCTCCCAGATTTATGTTACTGGCACTGTTGTAATTCAGATATGTTTCTAGTGGAATTTGAAAACTAAGAGCCTACATCCATGCTTGCGGTTCTGTGAGGCTGCACTGTACTAAGCTGACGTTTTGTTGATGGGAATGCCAAGTGGACAACATAAGGGATGTTGGCCTTTGTGCAGTCATCTGCTGACTGTGGATTTGAACTCTTCTAACACCTGACACCTGACTTGATACTGTCAGACTACTACCTCTTCCCCGAGATGAAGCTCACTGGTCACCATTATGACAGTGATGCTGATGATGATGTCATTGCTGCTGTGGACTGCTTTCTCAGACAGCACTGACTTGCAATTTTCAATTACACAAAACAGAAATATCACAAAAGTTATTAACTTCGCACTCTGTATCATCACTCAGAGTTGAACTGAACATTCATGTAACATGAATTGTTCAATCACATTCTTCTACCTGAGCAGCATGATGGTGCGGTGGTTAGCACTGTTGCCACAGCAAGAAGGTTATAGGTTCAAGCCCTGGTTCGCCCGGGGATTTTCTGTGTAGAGCTTGCATGTTCTCCCTGTGCCTGTGTGGGTTCTCTAGGTACTCCCCCTTCCTCCCACTGTCTAAAGCCATGCATGTTAGGCTCTAAATTGCCTTTGGATGAATGGTTGTTTGTCTCTATGTGTTGGCCCTGCGGTGGACAGGCGATCTCTACAGGGTGTACCACCGCTCACCTAATGTCAGCTGGGATAGACTCCAGCCCCCAGCGTCCCTTAATGGATAAGCGGTATAGATAATGAATGAGTAAATGTCCTTCTACCTTAGGCCAAAAAATTGTCCCTCTTAGTAGAAGACTTTATGGAATAATAACACTGCAGTGTTTGGAAGGAATGGCAATTACTATGTCCAGCTGAATTTCAATTTATCTCTTTATATAGTCATATTACTGTATTTTCAAATTTAACAGAGTGCTGCTGTGAGGACAGTAACAGTAAAGAACACAGCATTTTGGTGGTATTTTAATTAGATTTGAAAAACTTAAACTAAGAACAGTCTGTACATCTGCTGGGTACAATTATCCATGTGAGACAGGTTAGAGTTGGTATACGAGAAAAACAAATATATCATAGACGAGTTTTGGTGCATATGAATACATTTTGTTGTGATCTGTGGACTGCCAAAGCAAAGGCAGACTTCAATGAAAATGATGGGATAAAGTTTCAGTGTTGTAGAAACAGAAAAACAAATTTAGACATGATGTTAAAACTGATACAAAGAACAAGGCATGGTTTCACAGAGTTTTTGTTATGCCAGGAAAACCAAGTCTAAAATAGTAATTTTGCACAGAACCAACTGTCAAGTCACTTCACCTGCTGTGCAATACATTGAGGTCTTTAGAAAAATAAACCTGATGTTTAACACAGTCAATGATTCATAAAAGCAATCCACTGAGCAAGTCAGGTCAGGTAGATAACTATAAAATTACAGACATCTTAGACTGTTAGAGCACAGTAAATATGGAAAATTCAACATAAAAGTAAGATTTACAATGCAGTCATCACTTTACTGCAATGTGCCAGAGCTATCAAGGATTTCTAGTTTGTAACATCAAATGAACTGAAAAGGCACATCACATTTCTCAAGCTGACATTTAAACCAGATATCCCTTACTGGAATTACACGGAACCTCACAATGTTTCACATGGTACACAACAATGTACCAAACCACTTTTTAACATATGATCCAGTACGCAGCTTCCTCTGGAATAGTCCGTAAAAACCTCAGGGAATATCTCAGTTGACGTCACAAGCTTACATCAAAGGAGATGTTCTCCATTATTTACAGCTACTGTATTTAAGGCAACCCTGCTTTTCTTCAAGGAAACCAATGTTTCTGCAAATAAGCTCAATGACCAACTTGGCATTAGGCATGTTCTGGGCACATTTGACAGTCTTATCCTGTTAAGAGAAGGTCAGTGGCCAAAGTTGGCACCCAATTACTAGTTTGGCTTCAAATTCACACTGCACAGTGCTAAACTGATCACAGAGCAAATTTGCCAAAAACATTTACACTTCCATGTTAAAGGCTATTACAGGAGAATTTCTATGGTTGTGTTTTATTTTGGAACCTTTGATGATGTTTTTAGTTGTTGCTAATACATTTTGGGATTCAAGAAGTCAAGAAATGTTTTCTTTCTGTCTCTCTCTGTCCAAGATCAGAAGACCAGTGAGAGGTTTTTATGCTTTCTACTGAAATCAAGAGCAAGTACTTTTCTGGTACTGAGTGTAACACATCAGTTATCATCATCTTTCTTAGTTCGACTTTCATTTCCATCTGTGAATATTCATGTTTGTGTCCAGAGAAGGACTCTATGCTGAGGAAGAAACAGATAAAAACAAAATGTTTTGGTCCATGCATGATCTATCTTGGCTGTTAACGTTTATATATTCCAGAGCAGACATGATGGGGTTTCATATTCTTGCAGTCTGGGGTTTGGAGTCCTTGCTTGCTTCTATCCATTCTCCTTCCACAGTACTAAGTGAATGCTATGGTCCGGCATACTGGTGGCAAAAACCAGTCCAGAGTCATTGCCCCCATCCAGGCCATTAAGCCAGGAGGTCACGCCAGCCAGGAAGCTGGATCCTCGCTTGGATTTTCTGTAGGCTGGTAGAGGCCAGCGGCCTGAGATCACCTCTGTCCTCAGGTCCATCACATACAGGAAGTGGTTGTCAAAAAGGAGCGCAAACACTTCGCCAAAGCTGAGCAGAGATAGGTTGGCTGGGTCCTGCATTTTTATCACCCTGGGAACAACAAAACATGCTGAATTAGGAGCACAGTATGATCATATTATCATATAACAACAAAGTTCCACTGGTGAGCCCTCAACCATCTTTAGTCATGCTGCTGTAGACCAAGGCTCCCATGCTGCCCTGAGCACTTTTTATGTTTTCGTTCTCCCATAGGTTTGTGATTCCCCTTCTGTCCTCTCTCTCCCTGTCCTCACTCTGCACTATAAAAATAATAATAATTATTATTATTATAATTTGGTGCTGCTGTCATTGTTGCTGTTATTTTGCTACACTGCTGCTGCCACAAACAGCCTCCCACCCTGTGTCAGCTTCTGTCAGAGGTTTCTTCCTATTCCACAATTGTTTTGGGAACTGCTGGGTTTCTCTCTATTAAATTTTAAGGTCACAACCTTACTCTGTAAAGTGCCTTAAGATAATGTGTGTTGTGATGGGGTGACTTTGTGGTGACTGTGGTTGTTAGGCCGATTACATATGTACAGTGATTGGCCAGTGAGCCCAGTCCTTAGACACACATGCAGCACACTCTCATGCGCACCCCAAGAGATAGGCACACAGAGAGTAGGAAAGACAGGAAAGAGAGTAGCTTTTTTTAAAATATCTTAAAAATACATGTAAAAAACTCCTTGATGCTTAAGCCCATCACACTGTCAGACTTGCAATACAATGGGGAAACCCTGTAGTGTTTACTTATAGGGCTGGGAGATAAAATTATATCACAATAGAACCTCTCCTCGACAGACATAAATGGCATGGTCATAGGACTCATTCCACCTGTGTTCTGAATATGAAAAGCCAATGATAATGAGAATAGCGCCGCACTGAACCAATCGTGTGGCTGTAACAGAATTAGAGACACGTCAGGTTAGGTTGACGCACACAACAGGAGTAGGAGTAGCACAGGTGTAGCACACGTGCTAATGCTTTGGGTACTGCAGGATGTTGCTTTTCAGCACTCATCGATCACACAGAAACCAATAAAGATGGGCATTAGATGACCCTATTCCTATTAGCACTCTGAATTGTGCATTACAGGTTAATTATTTACCAAGTTGAATTCTCAAGGAGGCAGACCATTAAATTAGCAAAATTAAATGACAAAAATCTCTCCCAAAAAACAAAAAAACAGGGATGGACTGAGCCAGTTGCCAATAGCATATATATTGGACTGCAGCTGGACCTAACCTGTCATGAATAATGATAAAAAGGTAGGAACAAGACAAGAATCTGCCATCTTGTTCTGTGATATTATGGCTGTGGTTGGTGGGTGTGATTAATGATAATATGCAACTTTATACTGAACAAACGTGAGCTAGTACTTTCTTTAAAAAAAGAACTTAGCACTGTTATAGTTTGAAAATGCCCTCACATAGCTTCATTGTCTCCCTACCTGTTTTGGGTGAGTTTCTCAGTCAGCTCTCACACGTTTAATCATCCACGCTGTCTATACCAGTGGTGTCACAGTTTGGTTTTTACTCACTCACTTACCTGTGACCTAAATACTATAGGTCACACTCTCAATCACTCCAAACGGGAATTAAGTATGTAACTATGATTCTATGAAGTCTGGATGGCACAGTACATAATACATGGATTACCAGTGTTCCTGACTGTGATGAATGAGGTGAAACTCGTATGGGGAAAAAATGTCTATTTTTTGGGTTTGACAAACGTGGTTTCTGCAAATCAGGACACAGTGAACCTGACTAATCAGTGGACACATTTTTGTATTGTGTCTGTAGTTTTGTCATCAGGCTGTTTAAATATTTTTTATTTTAAAAGTTTACTTAATTAATAATGACTGCAACATCTGCTCTAGAAAAGTTACAGTTGCTACATAGTACAATTTAAGAATGAACTGTTTTAATTCCACAACTTAAGTAATGTACAACAGTTATAGGTTTCATTGCTTAATAGTCACAGAGAGACATATTTTGTCATGTATACTCTTTTACCTGAGAACCTTAAAACTGGCAAAGTCCCACTGATAAACTCCAAGGTCAGAGCTGCAGACGATGTAGCGTCCATCAAACTGCAGGCGAGGCTGAAGGCTGATGCTGCGGTCCTCTGACACTGACAGTGTCTTCAAACACTTACAGTTGATCTCTCTCCCTAAAGGCCAGACCTGCAGAGGAGACACAGTGTTTGCTATAACACCAACACAAAGGTCTAAGCTTCAAATTATTCAGTTTCTTTACTCTTCAAAATTGAAAACACAAGTATTACCTTAATTTCATACTTATCAGCACTTAAGAGAATATAGTCACCGGGACTGTGCACCATAGATTCTACTTCACTTTTCTGTAGTATCACCTGTGGAGCAGATAACAACAGGATACACATTTCAAAACACATCAAGTTTTTCAAGGTTGAACTCCAATCAAAAACTAAAACTGAGCTGACCTTGGTGACCCACTCAGTGTGTCCAGTCAGAGTGTTGAGACAGGCACCAGCAGACAAAGCCCAGACCTTCACGGTAAAGTCTGCAGAGCCACTGACAAGCACATCGAGCTCATCATTGTAGTCCACACTGAAGACTGAGCAGACACAAGTGTTTGTCTTTTTAAATTAAATAGTGAAAAAGGAATATGGAAGGTCATAACATTAAATGATTTCATGTATTTTGAAATATTGGGGAATGGCTGAAAGAGTTTATGGTTTGAGCTGTTGAAATACTCCCAACAAATCTGATGTCATCTCATTTGGCTGATTTGGATTTTTGTTGGCATACTATGTATGCGTGGGTGTATATACCATTATGCTTAAAAACAGTACATACCAGAGATGAAATATACTGTACAAATGAACCCAGAACAGATATCTGCTTAGCATTTACACCAACCTGCTCCTGTGTGGCCACGGAACTGTTGGATTTTAGCCCCTGTGCTCCACTCCCAGCATGCAATAGTGTTGTCGAAGGACCCAGTTACCAGCTTCTGTTCGTCAAATTTCACTGTGGCGCAGGTGTGTGTCTGAATTCCATAAATGCACTGCCCAGTGCGCACGTCCCATAATTTGGCTGAGAGGTCATCAGATCCTGAAAAACAAGAAGATATCCATGTTGTTTCTGCAAGCTCTGACATATCACTCTACAGACAAATCTCTCCAGTCTGTCACAGTGACACGCGTCGAACCTAGGTCGGAGCTCCATCTGAATGGTTCAATATCTATTAGCAAGCCCTTGTTCACATTTTATTAATTTAAAAGTTTTAGAAGTTTGTGGTAAAAGTGTATCCATGTCTCAGTATGGGCATGTTTCTGAAAAGGGGCTGATTACAAATAATGATTACAAATACACTGATCAAACACAACATTAAAACCACTTAAGAGTTTAAAGTTTTAGCTATATATAGACATATCATCATACATAACATGTCATCATTCATACATTATTTGACATGTACTGCCCAACAGCTCTGACCCATCACTGGGGGTGTCTTTTGGTGTCTCTCTGGGACATTATGGACATAGCTGATCTTTTGGGTCCTGTGGGTTGTGGAGTGAGACCTCCATAGATCTGGCTTGTTCCAGTGCCACCCACAGATCTTTGGTCAAATATACTTTGTCTGTAAGTGAGTTTTGTTGTTGTTATAATGTTGTGGCATTATATAATAAAGATAGAAGATTATATTGTAACAGTGTCTTTCCAACATTGAAAATAAACCAGAGTGACAGTGTACCTGTGCACAGGAGGCCATCCTTATAGTAGAGGGCATATACTCGAGCACTATGGCCAATGAGGGATGATGTCTCAAAGGCCTCTTGATCCTTAAGCTGCATCATGCGCAGTTTAGCCTTCAGATAGACCCCCTTCCAGTGTGATGCATCCTGAATGGACTCATCAATCCTCCAACCCAGCTCCCGACACACACCCTGCCACACCTCTGTACATGAGTTTATCACCTACAAGGAGATGGACGTTTGAGTAACAAGTACTTTCAAAAACAGAGAGGGTGAGCTGCTCCACAGAACATGCTAGTTTCTTTGTTGTTTTATAAATGTGGTGTTAATATACTGAAACTGACATTTGAGGCTTTGCCTTTAAAGCAATGTTATGAAACTATTTACCTTAAAATAACAGCTTCAAAAATCATTTTGATTGTACATGGACTTGGAGGGAAAATGGTGCTTCTTTAATTCCCACTCTGCGCCCCCAGTGTCTGTTGTTAGACCACGTAACATTTGCTTAAAGTAAATCAATGCTTTACAGCATTATGTCACACACAAAAGAAGCTAATTCAGTAATTCTTTTTTTCTTTATCCACTCCTCCTTTCCTTTATATTCTTTGAACCAACCAATTCACCCCCCTACCCTCTAGCCTCTGATATGAACCAAAGCTAAGCAACAGACATACAAAAAACAACATACAAACATCAAGGCAGCAGACTCCAGCAACTCCAATGTTCTGCTGGGTAAAATTACTAATTTTGTCAATGGAGTCTGTTAGTGATTGCCAGGTATGCTGTTCTTGCTCAACGCTGCACCACTATCCCTATCAATCATTTACACCCCAAAACTTTGAAAACAGGGTTAAAAATACCAGAATTATCATTTCAGTTGTCACCATATTTTATAGGTCACATTATTTATCCCATGTAAGACATGAGGAAACATTTAGAACAAATGACAAGCACACCATTACACTACCAGACATCAGAAAGCATGATATTTACCTTATTCCACTGCTTGCAGACCAGGCAGCAAGTGAGCAGGGTCTGAGGGTCCAGCCAGCGTAGCAGGTAGAAGGCCAACTCCAGAGGAAGAAGGCGCAGAAAGTCACGCTTGAGCAGTGTCTCCAGCCCATTAGACAGATGACGGAGCTGGACGGCACCACTTAAAGATATGAGGTGGTCCAGAGACTGGTTGCGCTGCTGGTCATTTAGAGTAAGGAAAGTGGCAGAGACTGACTCCAGCCACCCCTCAAAGGCTGTCTTCTCCATGGGCACATGAGAACAACCTGCAACACCTCAAGGAATAATGCAGAGTCTTACCTGAGCACATTATGTATATTATAAATGTTGACATGTGTATCTCAAGCAGCCAGAGAAGGAATATGAATAAATATTTTTGGGATAAAGAAAGGAGGTGTCTTCAAACTTGCAGTTTTTTCCTGACCAATAAAGAATCCCAAAGATATTCAATTTGCAATGATACAAAAAGAAGGTAGCCTAAACCAAATGTATAATGATGTAGTTCTGCTTTAATCAAATCTGTTATTAATTTGATTTTGCTGCTTATTGATTAATCAATTACTTAATCAGTTCCTAATGAGATTAAACAAAAAACAAAACATGGAGTGTGAGGCTGAAATGTGACTGGTTAGAAACATGGGTATGGACTAAGTGTACGTTTTCAAATGTGTCGTTTAACTGTAGGTTTTATCCCACGAGATGGAGATTCAATTTATTAACGTTTCAACTACTTCAGCGAATCTCTTGAGCCGAAACTGTAGCCAAAAAAATACTTTAAAGTTTTGTTGAATAATGTCAGATACAATGTCTTTTTTTTCTTAAACAATGTCATTAATAGCTGAGCTGTGTTGTTGCAAAATTATAATCATAATCCATGAGCCCATTAAATACAGTGTTGGAGAAACTTAGTTCGGGAACGCTTTATAACCCAGGAATATTACCCATCAAATGTGTCCGTTAAACTGCGGCCATATATTTATATTTAAACAATTTAAATGCTGTAAGTATGCCTGTTTAAATGAAAATAAGAACAACTGAAGACTATTAGATCATGTTTCAGACGGTTTATGTGTATGGCTGGACTAAAAAAGCAATACTAGACTGTTACGTTACCTATGAATGGATCTGGTGCATGTTTCATTTATTAAATGTCTAATTTGAAGGTAGTTAGTTTTACAAGCAATTATATCTGCCTCTGCATTCAGTCTAAGTTAGCTACTTTGGTAGCAACTTTTGTAGCTAACATTAGCTAGATGACACAACTGTACTTTACTGCAATAGCAATGTAGTTACGAGTAGTAACAACCCAAAGATCAATAAGCAGCATCTGCTAGTAAATGTAAATAAATGTCCACCAACCAGGGAGTTGCAGGCAGTTCCTTAATCGCCACTTTCCCAGCTTAGTTAGTTCACATAGCGAAGTTAGCTGTCGTAAGCTAATCTATCAGCAAGCAAGTTGAAAGGATTGTCCTAGCTTCGTAGCCAACGTTAGCTAACCACCATGATGAGAGTACTTGATTCTGTTAACTGTGAGCTACATAATGTCTCTAGTGGAATAGTCCTGTAAACTTTTCCCAAGAAGACAGCTTTTACGATAGACAGAAGGATAAAACGATGGCAGGGTCTGACAGCTTGAAAACCAAAAGATAATAGAAACGCTATCCCCGGCCCACGGGGTTATTTTTGTCCCTCGCACTGTCTTACAGGAGGCGACGTACGACTATCAGCTAACTCTGCCCCGAAATCAACATGCATAGACTGAGCACGCTCGGAAAAGTGAGCCAACACTTATCAACATACACATATTAATTCGATCGTAGCTATGTAGTTGAGTTGCCCCGGCACTTTTCCTCTGTATAGGACTTAATTTGCCTGTTAGACAACACTGCGGAGAGCAAATTATTAGGCCAGGTAAAGTAGCTTCCGGTGTCGCGGACAATGTGGAACGGTGTGAAATGTGTTACTGTGGCTGGTTTGCCCAAGCCTGGCTCTCTCGGTGGTTCCGTTAGCACAGTGGCGACATAAGGTACTTGGTACTGTGTTTTTTTTTAAGTACAGATGAGCTTAAACATCTCATAGCAATGTAAAGACGATTTTTTTCCTGATAACAGACATATTAAATCGCGCGAGATAAGAACATGTCACATACAGTAGCTTTCTTGAACGTGCTGAATTACCGCCAGAGGGCAAACATATAGCGAGTTTAATGTGAATTTTTGCATACTCCGGCTTCCTTCCACACTCCAGACACACACAGGTTGGTGACCCTAAATTGCTCGTAGGCGTGAAAACGAGAGGGAATGGCTGGCTGCCAACCTGTCCAGGGCGTACCCCGCCTCTCACCTAATGTCAGGTGGGATGTGCTCTAAGATAGTCTAGCTGTCCCGGTCCTTCAAACCTTGGATTATTCATTTCCCCAGTGCAACTATTCATCTCCTAATAGTGTTTTTTGTTCCATTTTTTTTTTCATTAGACCCTATGGACCCTACCTTAAACTCCATACCTCCAGACTGCAACACAGCTAAAACCCAAACTGAGATGACTTTAATAACATTATCAGTTATTTGTTTAAAGTCGAAGGATATTTGAGACACTGCCCCAACGACACATGCTTAAATAAAATCTAGAGGAGTAATATTTTTCCCCAGTGTAATCTGAACCTCGCAGTTTAGACAGAATAAAACTACAAGCAAAATAGTTTATCACACAGTGCATCATTTTCATTGCCCTTAAACCAGAAATGTGCAGTTTCTTATTCATCCCCTGAAGCTTTTATGATTCAGAGGCTTGGGTCATGTTGGGCAGTCTTTGAACCAATGCTTTTGTTGCCCAAAGAATTCACATTTCTGGGCTTGTGCCCAAATCTAATCCCTAATACTGGAATTCTAGTATTAGTGAAGTGGGTAAGTGCTCTGGCACCTTCTAACACCGCTCTATGTCTGCCAAGTCATGGAACCACAACCTGGCAAAGCAGTCTCAACAATTTTCATTTTGCTCAGTGGGCCTCAATTGGCATTTATTTGAAAGTCATTCCAACAAGCTGTACTTAACAATAGATGACTGACAGTTCTCTCCTTCACTCCAACATCAACAAATTGCAAATACACCATGTAAACACATAATCTGAAATAAAGAGGAGTTTACCACTAGATTTAATTACATTTTGCATGACTCATGATTGAACTATGATTAGAGTTAAGGTGGTGCTGCCAGTTTGTTCATCAAAGTAGGAAAAAGCATATGAGCCAGGTAAGCCCAGTGTTTTTCCATCTCACTACACAGTCCTCAGTCATGTCTGCCTTGTTCTGCTTTACACCACAGGTGACTTTCACTCATTCACACACACACATTAATAAAGCATATAAAATGCTTACTGACCACTGACCCATTTGTGGGCGACCCAGTCTACCTCCTGAGCCACAAAAAATAGATATATCTGGGCTAAACAGATCATGACTTCACAGATGCAAGGTACATTGTCCTTCAGGTGACACAATGGCTTACTAATAGGTGGTGTCAATTCACAACATTTACTCCATCCTTGTGTGGTTTACCACTTCATCTTTATCTATTACAGATTAGGGAGGAACCTCTCAAGGACGGAACAGGGCTGCTACAGTGTTCTGTTCCTTTTGCAGAGTTTAACATGTGTCATGCTGTATTTTAGCACAGCTTGCATTCATTTTACATTATGTATGGGTACATAAAGAACATCTGGTGAATGAGTAACCCAGCTGTGACTCAGTTTGAGTTGGTGTGTTTATCCCTCATCAGTCTACATTCAGTGCCACATAATCATAAAGGAAAAACAAGATTTTCAAAGTTTTTGCTAATTCCAGAGATCCTGTGTGGAGATGAGAGAAACTTCCAGAGGGACAGCCATCACTGCAACACTCCACTGATCTTGGTTTTATGGCAGAGTGGCCAGACAGAACCATCTCCTAGGTAAAAGGTATGTCTCTCCAAATCATGTCCAATCAATTGAATTTATCACAGGTGGACTCTAGTCAACCTTAGGCCAGTTGCAGAATTGTAGATTCAGCAAAGTAAAAAGCAGAGACTCAAGATTATAGTTCATAAACTGTTACCTCCAGTATCTTAATCTGCTTCACTTGGGTTAGAAACTCTCTCAAGCTTGAAGGGAGCAATCCACCGCAGAGAACTGTGGCCTCAAACTTGAACGTGCTGACGCTACTTCACACTCGGCTGTGAACAAGAACATGAAGCCAACAGAACCACATCATCTGCAGATAGTAGAGAAGCAGTCCTGAGACCTCCAAACCAAACTCTAGTATGTTTTTCATACTTATTGTGATAACTAATAGTGTGCAGTGTTTTGTCATCAGATAAGTTTTCAAAATCACTGGTACCTAGAGTAACACATCAACTTGCAAATTTTAAACCAGTACTATTTTCAGACTGAACTCCTGTCTAGTATAAGTTTGGACATGATTCACACAAGTGTGCCCATACACACAATGCACAATATACTGATCATGTGCTGTGCCGCTAACTGTAGGTGACACATGTTCATGCGTGCAAATCTGTTGGGTAGGTCATGGAGTGTCAGGCCCAGCTGGTGTTTAGGGAGGGGTGGGGTATGGAGGGAGTAACAAGTCTCTAACAGGCTGTGATGGATGTCTGACTGCTAATCTCCAAGCTACAAAGGAGCCACTAAAGCTGCTGAAGACACTAATGAGCCAGTGACTAAAACCTGGCCTGGATTCACTGGACTACACACAATGAAGACAACACAATGCCATAGACTGACTGGTTCTAACAAGGATGTCCAGTGGATGTAGGGTTCTTTAGACAAGTCCAATATGCCTCCGGTTAAATGAGTATGTGTAAATATAATGGAAATTTGTCATTCAAATCTTCCATGTTTTTGGATATACTGTCAACACTGGTGTGTGCAGCATTTTTCAGACAGAATGCTGAGATAGTTATATAATGAAAAACAGCTTTGCCTTCCCAGTGTTATTACATATATTTCTATTCTTAAAACATGAAATTGATGTCAGTTCATTCATCCATTTTCTAACTCCTTCATTGTCTTAAGAGTCACAGGGAGCTGAAGCCCACTCCAACTCACTTTGGTTTGTGAAACCTTGAAGATTTACATTGAACAGAGTTTTAATATGTTAGACTTTAACAGACCATACATATGTTTTGACTTGTAACCTACAAAGTACATACACTTTACACATGTAACTTATTGACTAATTTTCATTTCGTTGACAGTTGTGAATGTTTTTCTACCTGTAAATTTCTATTTTTTTTCCCATAGGATGAAAGTAACTTGCAGACTTGAAACTAGCTTAAATGAGACAACCCATCGCATAACTGAACTGAGACATTGTCACAGTAAAACCAGGCAATAAGTTTTTATTTGTATTTTTTTTTCAAGATACATTTATACTGCCTTTTTACATTTATTGGACTGTTGACAGAATAGAGAGTTGTATGAAATATAATCAAACCAAACTTTTCAAGGTAGTTTAGCCGTTCTAAGTTGCTTTCACAAACAGATGACATAACTCACATTCCATAGTCATGTGAAGTGTAACTAATGACTCACTATAGCTGAGAACAGTGTAAACAATTATGATGTTCACCATGATGATGGATTCCAACATTCAGCATACAAAACATATGAATCTAACAAGAAAATTAGAAAAAAATGATTCAATCAAATCTTCACATCCCTCAGATGGAGGGCAAGTTTCAATTTCTACAAGTTAACTTTAAAAAATGGTCAAGAATCAATTCATTTGTACATCATTGAGGTTTATTTTCAGAAGGCTGCATGAACAGAATGATGCAAATGAATTCATTGAATTATTAGAATTTCTTTTAGATGTTGTCAGTGAAAATATAATGACTTATCAGGTAAGTCCAGGATGACACTGGAAATTCACTTTTCATTTTATTCAATCTTAAGTCTGTTTGAAATTAAGATCTCAATTTCCAAGAGAGACCTGGGACAAGACAAAAAAAAAAAAAAACAATCACAAGAACACAATTAACAAAACAAAGACAACACAATGACACAATACAAGGAACTAAGAAACGAGGAATTTTAATTGAACTGAATCATAAACACCAGATATGTGAGGAAGTTTGGAAGCTTCAACAGTAGAGCTTTATAAGAGCTTTTCTTCTTGATTGTAGGGAAGTCCAACCCACCATGTGATACAGAGAACCATGAGGACAACATTTCTCATTTATGATAAAGAAGTGCACTATGATACACAAGGTTTTAGTGCTGGGGTGCTGATGGGGTAACATGTCAATACAGGATATCTCCATAGTCAAGGACAGACATGAAGGTTGACTGCACCATAGTTTTACAGCTGGAAGAAGACAGACATCCTTTAATTCGCAGCAAGAGTAATATGGGTGCCTGTTGTGTTGGCACTGTTGTGGATATAGACCACTTCATACTGATCCCTGATCAACCACTGCCCAAAGCCCATAGTCAGTTTACTTTCATTTAAATACAAGTCAGTAGACGAAGATGCATTACATGACTAAGTCTGATCTGATTTACAGACTCTGAACTGCATATTATCTAGGTTTTTCTTTTTATTTGACCATTGCTTACTTTGAGGTTGTCACACATTGCACTTACCTAAAAAAGAGATATGTAATTAGTGTGGAATGCTTCAAGCAACTTTTTGATCCTATGCTCGTATGATTTTATATATATATATATTTTTTTATGAATTAAAAAATGAATGGGATCCTATGGGAGCTTTCCCAATCCCAAGGTTCCTGGTTTGATCCCTGCTTCAGACACTGAAATTTCACTGCACCTTTTAAGCTTTTTACTGTTTTGCTTATTCAACTTTTTGCAACTGTTTATGCTATTGTGCTATTTATAACAACTTTGCAATTTTACTATCACTGCAATTGCTTTTACTGCCAGGCTTTGCATTGTGGGCTTCAGTGGTGAGATCGGTAACGCAGATGCCTACCAACCCAAGGTCTCATGTTCAAGCCCCGACCCAGACAAATATCAAAAACCCCTCCTGAGAAAAGCAATGATAACAATAATAGAGGCCATTAAGAATACTTTTTGCTATTTATACAATTTTGCAATTTTACTACCACTACAATTCATTTTAGCACCACACAGCACCCTGTGGTTTTTAGTGGTGCAACTGACAGAGCAGTTGCCTATTGATCATGAGGTTGCTGGTTCAAGTCCAGCAGCAGATGGGTTATAGATTTAAAAAAATAATAATAAAATTTAAAGAGCAATTCACACTACTGGAGAATGAGCATTAGTATTAGCGGGTGTGAATCCAGCTCATGTTTTGCTGTTGTCTCTGCTTTCATGGCTGATTACACTCTGTGAGTCCAGAGCAGGGAGGGCTGTTGTGCTTGAGTCCAGTGCTGCTCTCATTACTAACCAAGCATGGGCAGTGTGTAGCATACCAGCCTCTAAACACAGAGTAACAACAACACTGCAGAGTTTCTCCATCACACAGCAGCATGTCAGTACTTCAGGACTTCTCAGTTCTTTTTTTCTAGTCTAAGTTTAAGATCAGCAATTTTATCATGGAGTTGCGAAAAGTTCATCTGAATCTAAAAACGGTGCTGCTGACGATGATGATGTTCAAATGGGGTGAGTAGAATTAACAGTCCTGTTATTTTCCACTGCGTGTGAGAACAGTTTGAAGTTTTGATTATGGATCATGTCAGGATAACTGTAACTGAATGCTAAAGTACTGGAGGAAATGTCGGCTTGAATGCTTTCTAACAAAAACATATTGGTTCTAGCACTCTATCATAAATGGATAGTCCAGAGGAGCCATGTGGATTCTCATTCGCTTTCTTTAATCCTGCACAGTTAACAGTAGCAGGTCTCAGGAATGTCATCAGTGCTCTCAGAGATGCTGCTCCATCAGCAAGTGGTTTTGGGAGGTGCTTATAGAGTTGGTTTGTGCTCCTACTATATTGAGAGTCAAATAAAGAGCGTCAGGTTTGGGGTTGTTTGTTGTTTTCATCAGTGTCCAGGAGACTGGTTAGTTTCCAGTCCATTTTCACACTGAAAAATCACAGGCATGTGGCTAGCAGATACTTGAATGACTGATGCTGCTGGCTGCCTGTGTATAAATGGAGGTGAAGAAGGAGCTCACAAAATGTCCACAGTTTAGATTTTGTTTTAGATGTTACCTTCCACCAAGTTTGAAATATCAGACATCAAGCTAGCTGATATGACTCCAGACCTAACTGTTCATTTTATTTAGATGATACATTTTATTTAGAAGTTCTCACTAGCTCAATTCATAGAAATTTCTCTTGTTTTAGATTGAGAAATGGCAGAGAAAAATGACAGGGTGCTCTTAGAAAACAGACAAAGTTAAACTACACATGTTCAGGTACTGTGAGTTCATCACTCATACTGATCTCACAGAAAATGTGTGTGTGTCAGTCCACAAACAGATAAGTTTTTCCAGCTTTTTGTGAAATGTAGTGCACATTGTGGATTCAAGCAGAGCAGTTTTCTAAAGAATAAAACCTAACTAGTTTTGTGTGTATATGTGCATGTATGTTTATAAAGTGCTTCTAAATGCTAAAGCTAAATAGGAGGACTTAAATTTTGCGTTATTGCAATGTCAAGTTTGTTTTTCACATGTACAGTATATATAAGTCTTGAATAAGATTTATGATCTGTAAAGGCTCTTGCATCAGTAGGGAATGGGTGAGAATGTTGTCTGACTATAAATCCAGTATCTCTGATACTGCAGATGAGTAATTCAAGTTGTTTGTAGAATTAATATTTCTATCTCAGTGTTAAAGAGTGAGAAAAATGTGGAGTGACTAACAGAATGCTGTCTCATTGCCAAGTCTGTCAAGTTATCAGGCTAGCAAGACTGAGGCTGCAAACATGGCATATGAAGTGATTGATTTTTGTAGCGATATTTGACAGGGAAAACCAGAAATGTTTTTCAAATGAATTTGTCTAGAACAGGAATAGGACAAGGATTCTGCATTCAGTCTGTTCAGAAACACTTTGTGCTTGTCATTTCATTTTCAGAAAATAAAAAATAGATTAGCAGCTAATCTGTCTCAGAGGGAGGTCAGAGACAAAAGACAGTCAGATTATTACAGATTAAGGGATGATATCATTGAGAGTGTGAATGTGTCTGACAAGCATAATGCATGTGTATGTACAACAGAAGACAAAGGTAGTTCTGTGTGTGTCCATGTGATGGCAGAGGTGGTAGTTGAGCTGTGGACATCCAAAGAAGATGAGATATGTATATAAGAGAGAATGTGGCTGTGACTTTATTTTTTATGTGACTTTATAACTGTACTGGGCAGTTGATAATAAGTATGCAGACAGGAAACGAGAGGAGAGAGAGAGGTGTGTATGGCATGTGTCTTACACACGCAGCTAGCAGGACGTGACAGCTGATTCAGGTGAATAAGGCATATGTGCCCCTGGCTGTCACTGTCTGATCTGTTTCTCCTGCGTCATGTCTGATCAGTACAGGTGTCTGAACAGTCAGGATCAACCTTGTGTGTGTTGTGTGGATTACCATGACTGGTGGACAGGTCATAATGTTGCGAGTGACCGTCTGCAGTGTGTGTTTCTAGGTCTGTTCTCCAGTTTAAATCTGGACTTAAGTAAACATTACAGAGAAATAGCTGCAGTCAATAAGGCCAAAGTAAGGAGCTACATGACTGCAGGAGAAATGCTTTGAAAAATCAAGACTCATG
This sequence comes from Lates calcarifer, assembly GCF_001640805.2. NCBI lineage: Eukaryota > Metazoa > Chordata > Actinopteri > Centropomidae > Lates > Lates calcarifer. Next base: position 22,642,255 of record NC_066841.1, read on the forward strand.
TAAATAGTCCACATTTCCAAGTTTCTGTCCAAAACTAACTATTCTTGTGCTCTCAAAAGGTAGGCTCCAGTAGTGGAAGTAGTGCTTGATTTGATTTAGATCTCCCAAGCCAGAAGGATGAATAGATAAAGGTGAATACAGTATACATTTGAAATGCTCTCCTTGTGACACAGGAGATTACTATACAATGATCAGTTTGAAGAAAGTTAGAGATGATTAATGTCTAATTTAGTCTATTGCAATGTGTGTAATATTAAAGGAATAGTCTGTGTGTCAATTACAGAGTTGGAGTGGTGAGCCTGGCTTAGATATATATGTTACTTTAGTTGAGCCTTGTTTTAGAGACTGTATCTGATAACCATAGTATGTTCTGTAGGAGCAATAGAATAAGACAGTCCTTTTATTTATAAGTTACAGCCAACCCAGCACAAGTAATTTTGCATACGGTTTTGTGAGTTTTGTCTTACTCTACTGTTTCTAAATGCTGGGAGTCCTGAAAAGTATGTCATATTTCATGAGTATGGGAAGCTGATGAGATGTGAGGTCAAAGTCACAGAAGAAGAGTGAAAGAGAATATGGTGACACATGCTAGAGGCTGAAGCTTGTAATCTATGCAGGTATCCTGGCACCAGGAGATTAGAGGAGCAAGGGGATTGGCCCAAAGAGGCCCCAGGGATTACAACATGGAAAGGCTCTGGAGGTCAGGGAGGCCATCAAACTTGCTCATCTGACATGGGGGGGGGGGGGGGGGGGGGGGTAGTAGGATGAAGAGTAGAAGTAGAGGGTGGATAAGGAGAGGGTGCTGAAGACTGGGATCAAGAAAGAGGGAAGGGGTGTGCACACTAAGACACAATGTAGTGACAAACAGAGAGACAAAAATGAGAGAATAAAAAGTGACAGACATCTTAATACATACAAAATCAGAAAATATTCAATTATTATCGCAACAAATATTATATATTATTTTCAGGAAATGCCAATGAAAACATAGGCTTTTTAATAGTTCAATGACACAGTGACCACTTCCAGGGAGTGGGTTGTGGTGAGTTTTGTTTGTGGCAAAATTCATAGAAAGATGATGACACAATATGACAGCTTTCCTCGACAATCTATATTATCAAGATGGTTTGCTGATTTGCAGCAGAGCAAATTCAGGTGTCAGTATTTACTAAATCACTAACCCTCAACAAGGGTTTGTGATTGGGGTTCAAATTAAAATTATATTGTCACCTGATCATAGCAATTAAATTAAAATGAACTGATTTTGATCTAAAATTTGTTATAAATTCTGGCGTGGCTATCCAAAGGTTGTTAGCACTGGAACCCTTTCTTTGGAAATACATCTATATCCATACATCTATATCAGTTTCACCTCCATCACAGAGCTGGAATTAATATTTGCCTTTTTAATTAACTTTATCTATTAACTTTTACTATTAATTTATCTAACTCAAACCATAAGCACCTTGTTTTATTTGTGTGACCCTAACCATGCTCTAACTAGTTGTCGGAACCTATTTTATTGCCAGACTTACAGTTTGCTAACTATTTTGATTGATATATTGATTTTTTTTTATTTGCCATAATAACAACATTTTCCTAACTTAAACCATAATTTCCATGTAGAAAGTGAGAATTTGAGAAATGTTGTCATTACACATAAACTAGGGTTTAGAAGAACTATGAGGTTTCAGGTTTCACTAGGTTTGAGAAATGAGAGATCATTGGCATAACAATGTTAAAACAAACAACAACAGGTATGAGTTGAGAGTTAACCCTTTAGGCATTAAGATGAGCTGACAGTGAAACATGGTGATCAGAACTTTCTAAGAGACAGATACTAATAAAATCTAGCACATGAACTTCCAGATAAACACGCTCACATTCTAAACATTAAGTGTTGAATATAGCACTGACACCAAGTAGGGACCTTACAAATACAGAAGTTTTTGCAGACTAGTTGCATATGAATGCAAAGACAAGGATTTTCATTTGAAATCAATTAAATTAAATAAGAGAATGATGTTTGACACAACAGCACTTATCAACTAAGCAAAGGATCACATCCTCTCTCAGTTTGTTTATTCTGGTCTGCCTCTTACATTAAGAAGACTTGAACCTAATCTTGACACCCTTGACAGCCACCTGGGACTCATTTAGTCTACAGGTGGCTAACACTGTCCAGCAGCCCAATGTAATCTGTAAAGCTCAAACACAGTTAGTGTCTACAGTTCAAACTAAGGGTGGATGCACCTCAGCCACAATTGGAAATGACAACAACCTTCTGCTTCAAAAGGTGGGCATCAGGTCACGGTTGTTGGGGCTGCTTTATCTGGCAGTTTTGAGACCAGCTGCCAAAGAGGATATCAAATATATATAAAATGAACTATGAGTCATAGGGGATATATGTCATAGCATAGGACAAATGATGTCCTGGCCTGTGGTAATGCTGTGGTATTTCTGACACTTGCATCTGCATGTTTTATTTAAACTGCAATCATTCTTTCATTTGCTGCTTTTGCAGCTAATCCAATCATTAAGAATCCAATCAGCTCTTATCATGACAATGAATCCTTATCTTCGCTGCAGTATGGAGACCGTCGATTAGGTTACTGTATACAAGGAGAACAGGATATTACAGACTATGCTGATGATTGAGGCACTCATCCATTTGTGCAATATAGTGGCAACACTGCTTTTAACTTGTCTCATTATAAAAGTGTTTTCACAAGATAGAGTTTTCTCATTATATTGAGATTATTTATCATTCTATTGAGAATGTTTTCTCATATAATTTTCCTGTTGTAACAAGAATGTATTTTCTAAGTTTCTATGTGACTAAATTAAAGATTGAATTAATATTTTAAACCCCAGTCAGTATTATAGGTGACCCCAGTATTTTTTACAAAAGGTTATTTGTAGCTGGGTTTGAGCCTAGATAAATCTGTATTATTTAGGATACTTTTACAGTTGTTTACATTACATTGTAAATATACTGTAAAGAATTACAAAGTAAATATACATTTTTTACAATTTCAATTTACGAGAATATAGCAAAATTGAAATAATGGTTATTCCAGTTCTTCCAATGAGAGCAACAAAACTTTGGACAAAATTAGAAAATGGACAGCTCTGGTCCTTAATTATGATTGGCTGGGGTTCATTTGAAGCTGTGGCAAAATAAACACACACCTGAGACCACATTACATCAGTATTACTGCACCAAACAAATTGTTTTAAAATGTCATTCAGTTGTGAATTATTTAGATTTATAGCATGAATGAGTGTTGGAAAGTAATAGACAGGATAGAGGAGCGACCACTGCATGTGAAGCACCGCTGTACGAAAATGACGTCAGGGGCATAAATGTGAATCATCCCTGCCAGTTTAACGTGAGATGATGCTGAAGCAATATCCTTGCTTCTGGCCTCACTCAATTAAAATGCACCTATCCACAGTCAATCACCTCTGTACCAGTAATGAAGAGTGCTAACACTACTTCAACAACTGCACAATTGATAGCACTATTCAAATAAATGTTTATAACCATCCCAGTCTTTAAGCATGCTTTCCACTGAATCTTTCTTGGCAAAACATAGAAGCTAAATGTTGCTGAAGAGCTACTACTTGGTGAAATAATGATTATTTGTTATCAATAAATTATTGCATTTTTTTGTTGTTCTGTGTTTATTTTATGAAATCTTGCCAGCTACATGTAGTAACAATTTTACCAAAGAGTGTCTAAATATTTCACACTATTCTCATATGTACTAAGAAAAAATCCATCACAAACAAAGGAGATTAACTAAATCATGTACTTAATCATTACATAACTCACACTAGGTTTATTTTAATCTGGGGGTGGCTACACATTTCCTTACTTTCAAGAATCAAGTCAAGTTGACAATATCACATGATGTCCATTGGATAGATTATGGAACAATGGAGAGCAGCCTTAACTGCTGCAAACTTTACTATTGAAACAGTTCTCATGAAATAAGGAGCTTTGATTTCATGTTTAGAATTTGTTGATTACAATGTGTTAATATGGCTACTATTGTGATTGTGATAGCTGTTTGCTTTTCAATGGGAATAATGATAATATAACTTGATAATATCATTTTATAATATAATTAATATGGTGCCTTTCAAAACACTGTTACAAAGTGCTTTACAGTAAAAGCCAAGGATCAAAGCAATATAATATAATATAAAATATATATATATAATATATAAAACAAGATCAAATCATTCAAATAATTACAACAAATGGTGAAAGGAATGATCTGATCTTGGTTAAATATCTCAGTTGGGCAAAGCAGGATTGTTCCACTTTAGTTACCTGACTATGAAAGAACAACCCAGAGCTGAAAATAACTCTTTTATTGGCCTCTTTTTCAGCATTCTCTGGTCTAGACTAGACGAGTGATTGTTAATGCTGCTAGTGCTGAGGCTGCTGATGCTGTCACCAAGCTTTATCGGGACATGCATACTGTTGGGTAGGATTCATATAACAATGAAAATAAACAATATGTCTACATGACTTGCTGAGGGCTACCAGGTATATTAAATGAAAAGGGACAGAGAATAAATAGATCTCTGTGAGACTCAGCAGAGGAGCAGAGCATGAGGAAGCACCTCCAGGCTGGTGGAGGTGGTTCTGACTTGATGTTGTGTTGAGCTGCAATTGATTTTACTTGGTCTTAGACTTCATGGTCCATACAATATGTCTTTTCACAGATTCTGAATTCCTCTGCCTGTAATGATAGGAGGCCACAGTGGTATTATACAGTTGAATGGCCCTCTGAAAGACCTCTGATTTTATCTGTCTCTTGTAATTGGAAAAAGACCAATGATAACCAGCATTTGCAGAAAATTATAAAAGTGACAGTCTCTCTCACTACTGATCTCATTAAATATTCTGTCTCTCACTGTCCCCCTTCCTGCCCTCCATAACTCCCTTCACTGTTAATATCTTCCCCTTCAGTGAGAATTTGGAAACAGGACACTGATCAAAGTGTTGGGGGTTGGGAGGCCGGGAGTGCTGGGTGGGGGTATTTTGCACAGGGAGTTGAGACTGGCCTAATAAAAGGAATGCAGACTGATTCCACAGAGACCTCATGGTATTGGCTGGTAAGGGGAGGCAGTGTATTATGAATCATCACTAAACTACCCCACCCCCCTTTAAAGTGTTCTCATCCACTTTGTCAACTGACATACAGAATGGCCTCGTGGGCAAAGAGAGTGGCTATTCATGGAGGATTATGCACAGTACAGTCATTATTTGCACTGGCTACAAGCTAATTGAAACAAAAAATGCAGTCATAGCTAATTAAAGGAACAGCTTGATGAGTTGGCCCAGTGTTCATTAACGGTGAAACTTGTACCTGCGTCTTTATGAAACAAGGGTAGAAATCCCACTACAGGCCAAGGACAGATTACGAGACTGTGGGCCCTTAAACAGACCCCCAGTCCTACCTACCAACTAGCATCCCCCCTGAATCCTTTGCAATTGTCTTTCATACTTTTCCACTATATTTTGCACGTTAACTTTCACAGTTGGGTTGGGTGCATTCACACCACAGGGAGATTCTTTGACACACGGACTGGAGGAACCAGGGATCAAACCACTGACCATCCTTTTAGTGGGCAACCTGCTCTACCTCCTGAGCCACAGCTGCATACTAACACTGGCTTAGTAATCAAACACAAAACAACTCAGAATTATATTAATACAATATATAATTAAAGAAGTACACGAACTGATGAATTAATAAGTGATTACGAGATGAAATAGAAATTACATAAATGTCAAATCAACAATATAAATATCTTGATGGGAGACTTTACACAAAATCAAATTTAATTAAAGAGCAATATTAATATATTTGAATTCATATTTATATATTTAATTTCTTATTAATATATTTCATCATCTATTTATGGGAGCAGTACAGGAAAAATTGAGGGGGTGGGGTGGGGATGGGGACGGACAGTTGCTGACAGACCAGCATCACCATTAACAGAGTAACACAGTTCTTTTCATGTTTGAACATATTCATATTGATTAACCTTATGTTGAGCTATAATCCTCTCTTATCTAATCACAGATTAGAAGACAATACTACACTGCTCCCAGCAATGGTAGACAGTGATCAGCCTCCTACGAGCATATTGGATTATCAGATATGTGAACAAGGAGCAAGTGTGATTCTGATTTCAGACCAACAGAGAGAACTGATGGTTTTCAGTGGTGACTGTGTCACTATTTGCTCACTCCTGAAGTAATTATCACAAAGTTCACCATTCACCATTCACCTCTCTAATATATTTCCTATCTTGTAAATTTAAAAACAAAGACCTGAAAGCCCTTATTAATCTTTTCTGCATATTACTATGTATATCACAAGCCCTGACGTGAAGGAGGGTTTAGCTTATATGTAAGGATTTAACACTTCTGCCAGGACTCTACCACACAATCTGTCTTTTCAAATGAAGTGAGAGCAGATTAGACAAAATGTCAGAATGAATAAGTGTAACAGGTTTTAAAGGAGGTGACCCATTTCAGTCACACCTGGTCATTTCAGTTCATCCACTTGTTTTGTTGCTGCATAAATGGAGACAGATTGTCATTTAAATATATTTAATGAGCAGGCACCCTCAGCGTCATGTGACTGACCTGACACAAACCAGAGTCTCATTGTGTGTGCAGTGTATGGTCTTAGAACAGTCAAAGCCATCTGTAGTTGCTATTGAGAAAGGAACAATAAATTATTGACATTGCCAAATTGTTCTTTGATATTATCAAACAATACTGTAAAGATGATGATAATGTAACAATAGAAAAATCTCACAATACGATAATACCTCGATAACAACTCCACAATATATTTATTATGATATTTTTGAAAAAAGCAAATAAAGACTTTATTTTAGTTTATTGAAATGAACAAGGCATCCATTTCACAGTGCAAAACAGATTCAGCTGGTTGATAAAGTGCAAAGAGCAGTCAGTAGTATTCCCCGATGTGTCTGACAGTGTCTGCATATTGTTTTTTGTTTATCAGTCTCCTTCGCTCTCTCTCATTTGGTGACATGGGGAAACTGAAATGCTTCCACATGTCAGATCTAAAACATGCTGGAGCATCCTCAGTTTCAAAGGCTTCGTCTCTCTCTCCCCTGCTCTGTTCTCCCTCACCTCCAACACCAGCGTCTGCCTGCTTCACTGTAGATTTGAAGAGGGAGTGAGCAGAGCGCAAAGGATGATGGTCTGTGTAGTATCTCATTTCTCTTCGCTCTGCTCCACCACGGCTGTAACTAAGCTACAGTTTTGCCTGGAAGACCTATTGTTTGTTACTGTCCAGGTCCACAACGGTATTGAGACACTATCTATTATCTTGATATCGTGAAATTGACGATACCATTATATCTCTAAACAATACTGAAAGAAAAGTCTTTTGAGTTAGGTAGTCTCTAATTGGACAGTTTACCACTGACCTTTGTACCATTTAAGGTAGACAAGATATAGATTTTCACTCACCAAGGGATGAACATGGTCAGCAATGATACTCAAACTCATTCAAACCATGATTGACTGGTAGTAAGGGCCCAAAATAAGTCAATAAACATTCCCAACACCAGTACATCACCACCAACCTGGACTGCTGACAGAAGGCATGGGACCCCATTAAGTGACCTCAGGTTCATGCCGTTGACACCAAATTGTGAGCCTATCATCTGCTGCCTCAGCAGATATGTAGATCAATCAGACCAGGCTACATTTGTCTAGTCTTCAATTGTCCAGCCTGTGTCCACTGCAGCCTCAGATTTCTGTTCCTGGCTGACAAGAGTGGAACTTGACGTGGTCTGATGCTGTTGTAGTCCATCTGCCTCAAGATTTGATGTGTTGTTTATTCTGAGGTGCTTTTCTGTTCACCACACTTGTAAAGAGTGGTTATCTGAGTTACCATAGCCTTTATGTCAGTTCACTGAATTATAAATAATATAATTATTTATTATTGTAAGTATTCTGTGACCCATCAATTTTTTCTTGGGACCCTGGGAGGTGTCTCAAGCCCAAGGGTGTAAACTACATCTCTCTAGCAGATGTTCTCACATGGATTAACTGACCTCGGCAACATTCTCTTTCTGTTTCAGGAATCTTCTGCACCGCCACATCAGATAGATGTTTGTCTGCACCCTGCCAGAATGGAGCTACCTGTGTGGACACCATGGATGATTACGCCTGTATCTGTCCCAGAGAAGGGGTTCGATACATGGGCAAACACTGTGATGAACTCTATGATGCGTGTTCCTTTGCAGCATGTGAAGACTGTACCAGCACCCTTGGCACTACAGAATACCACTGCATCTGCCCAGACGGTCTAACAGGTGATAATTGCACAGAGGAGGTGGATGAGTGCCAGAGCAACCCCTGCTCCAAACCCCGCTCTATGTGTGTAGACCAGCTAAACGGATACTTCTGCAGATGTCCTGCTGGGTTTGGAGGGCGGGACTGCAGGACACATGTGACTGACTGCATCGATGAACCCTGCAGGAACAATGGGACTTGTATATTACGACCAGAGGGCTTTGAATGCCACTGTGCACCAGGGTTTGAGGGGAAGACTTGTGAGGAAGATGTGAATGAGTGTTCATCAGAGCCCTGTCAGAATGGAGCCATCTGTATAGATGGAGTGGCAGAGTTCCACTGCTTCTGTGTGCCTGGTTTTCAGGGCTACAACTGTGAAATTGACATCAACGAGTGTGCTTCCCGACCGTGTGAAAACAATGGCACCTGTATCAATGAGAAAGACCACTACGAGTGTGAGTGCCTGGCAGGCTTTGCAGGTATATCTCATATATCACACACACACACACACACACACACACACACACACACACACACACACACACACACTCACACTCACATTTGCCTAGCAGGTGTTACCAATTTTATCACTCCATTGTTATTTTTTGTCTTAATTCTATAGTCCTGCTCCAGGTCTTGGAACTATAGTTCCCATAGTTTGGGGCTTCTAAGCAATGTTAACAGGAAGTATTGTGTTCCTTTGGAGTCAGTAGGTTGGGATATAACTTTTGGCACATTGGTTCTTGATCATATACTAAATTAGCTATTAGAATTTCCTGTATGCAGTGTACCCAGATATGTACTGACAACTATCACTGGATTACTTTGATATGGAAGTAAACTCAAAAACCTATAATGATATTCTACCCACACTAAACTTATACATATGTGTATTATGTCTGTGTTTAGATTCAAGTAATGTTTCCAAAAAAAAAAAATATGATTTTTGATTTTCTTTGTGTGTGTGTGTGTGTGTGTGTGAGTGTGAGTGTATGTGTTTTTCCCTGCTCTAAAACTTGTTCTATAGATTTCCAAAACAAACACATACATTACCATGATTAAAAAATCAGCCCCCCGTATATGTGTTTGCTTTATTTTCAAATCCATGAATGAAGATGTTTATGTCATCATTAATTATCTCGAAGAAGGAGCATTGGACTGCTCAAGGACTCTCTGCTTTTTGACTTGATTTATTTGTTCCTCTGTTGGTTTTTCTACTTCTTGTTCTTCAGCATCATCAAAGTTTTGTTTGTTCCTGATAAATGGGGCACAAGGAGTATTTTAAGGGCAACATGTTTTTAGTCAGGCATCTTATCTGCAGCTCAGATAAATTCTCCACGTAGAGTGAGAGAAAACACTCCCATCTTGCTTTTCTTACACTGCTGTGGTTGTCTGTGAGCCTGCTTTGTGTCAGAGGAGCTTCGTGTTATCTGTGAGTGGGCAGGTTAGATCAGCACCGCTGCATTCCCCTGTCATTCTCTCAGTTTGTTTGGAGAATGTAAAGACAGGCTTTTATCGTCACATATCTGGAGACCAGAATAGACACACTTGACATTTGGGCAGTACAATGTGGTTGGTGTGTTGATTTACAAAATGTGACTCTTTTGACTGTAAACAATAGCCACAACAGATATGACAACTCATCATTCTCTCCCAGTGCTTTCTCTTCACTTGTTGGCTTTCTCCTCCTCCATCAGGAGTCAACTGTGAAACTGAAATAGACGAGTGTGAGTCCAGCCCCTGCCACAATGGAGCTACCTGCCACGACCTGATCGGCATGTACTCATGTGAATGTCTGCCCGGGTTTGATGGCATCGACTGTGAGGTTGATGTTGATGAGTGTGCCAGTGAGCCCTGTCAGAATGCAGCTGTCTGTCATGACATGGTGAACAGGTAGGTCAGTCCTCAAGCTATAGAGGGCACAACAGTGAACACTGTGACTGTGAAAATGGTGAAGAGAGATATTAGATAGATATGGATTTAAAGTGATGGATTCTCTTTGGGGACAGTAAAGGTTTTCGTATACACCTGGATATCCTGTGCAGATGGGGCTCGCTGTGTCTTACTCAACAGATTGGCTACTTTATCATTTATTTTCATTACCTCAATGAGTCAAACATCTGTGTCTCTGAATACGGAGCAGTCTTTGGTAAACACAGAAGGTGTTTTAACAACACCTCAAAGAACTTACACATTTACTTTTTATGAAACTAGGGAAAGTTTTGAAAATATCAAGGAATAAAAAGTAACCTCAATAGTGACGATATTACTCATATTGAAACATTAAAATTTTTGTTCTCTTCACTTCCTGCCATCATCTTAGTTTGGATTGGTAAATAGAACATCATTTTTTTCATGGAAGAGACACAATGTGTCTTCATCCAGATGGCTAGAACAGTACCAAAACCTGATTGAAACAATGCTGGAAAAAACATAAACCAAAGAAAGAGCCATTGCTCCTGCCCCCTCTTTATACACAAGGACTTTACCAAACCAGCTTGTTTCCTAACATGTGGAGAATATGATTTACTGGCTGGGTTATCTCTATAACACCACAATGCTTCATGTATAATGGTATGTTGTGACACATTTTACCTTCCTCAAAAATTGCAGCTTCTTTAATTTGGAAATTGCACTTAGCCACATTATAATTTCAATAATTGTACTTTCTCTTAGTTTTATCATAGTGCTAACTTTCTGACTAAAAAACTGTCTGTTCCAGCTATGAATGTGACTGCAGTGATACAGGATTCCAGGGTGACCACTGTGAGGTTGACATCCCTGAGTGTGCTTCTGATCCCTGTCAGCATGGTGCCACATGTCTAGAGGGAGTCAAAGAGTACACCTGCCTCTGCTGGCCAGGTACTGAAACTCCATGCTGCACACCAAACATTTCTGTTCCAACACAAGGACAGAGATGTGAACTGAGCTGACTGGGCCACTGTGTCTCTGAGCCAAGTGTCCCAACTAGGAAAACAGCCCTCCTCACAATTTGTGACTGATCAAAGAAACATGAAACATTTCATATGTGTTAATGTGTTCATTGTGAGGAAAACAAATAAAGCTCCATGTGTTTTGTTCCCTAGGTTTTGAAGGACCAAATTGTGAGACTGATATAGATGAGTGTGCTGAGCAGCCCTGTGAGAATGGTGGGGAGTGTTTTGAGCGTTCAGATCCGTCTCACTGGGAGCTGGATTGGGAGCTCAGCTTTGCAGATGCTGCTGGATATATTTGCCAGTGTAAGCCTGGTTTTGCAGGTCAGTAAAACAAACAAACAAACAAACAAACAAACAACAACAACAACAACAACAAAGAACAACCAGCAAATATCTCACTTCACATAATTTTTAAATCTTCTGACAACTGTTTGATTTTTTTTCACACTATAGGAGAGAACTGCTCTGTCAACATTGATGAGTGTGAGTCTGAACCCTGCCAGAATGGGGGCACTTGTGAGGATAAGATCAGTGGTTACACCTGTACATGCTCTTTTGGATTTCTCGGTGAGTGTTTTATAATAAACTGACAGAATAATCTGTTTCATGTTAATATAGCAATACTGTATGTATGAAATGTAGCCTTTGTGTCAGTGGCAGCACTTGTTTTTTCAACATAAGGGAACTTCACTGTTGTCCTACCTGAATTAACCCACCTCATAATACCGTCAGTATGATGTCACAGCTATTAAAACCATCAACAACATATAGAATAATAGAATAGAATGCCTTTATTGTCATTACATTGAGAACAATACAACAGAATTTCACTCACATGCACATCTCACACATACATAATAAAAGTGTAAATAATAATAATAAAAAATAATAATAAAATAAAAACTACAGTTAAAGTGCATGATGATATTAAAAGTGCATTTCAGTGGTTGCATACATGAGTCCAAAGGCTAGTAAGATGGTGGAGGTGGGGGCAGTGGGATAGGGGACTAAAAGTTAAGTTCTTGGACAGCTGAGGGGTAAAAGCCGTTCCTTAGTCTTGTGGTGCAGCACTTCAGGGCCCTGTAGCGCTTTCCAGAGTATAAGAGATCTTTGCTTCACAGACAGACATGTCATGTAGCCAGAATAAATGCCATTAATGAAGCAATGCTATAAAAACCCACTTAACACAATTCAATAGGTGTCTAAACACTGCAGCCACAGCTGCTCCACATACATCCTCTCCAGCAGAAGCAGCAAGTGATAGAAAAATCTATACTTGTGCCTTTCCAATGGGACAAACCAGCTTGTGCTGGTAGCTATAGATGTGGTTTGCTAGCTGTAACCAGTTCACTCTCTGACCATCCAATCAAATGACATGAAAATGCCATCATAATGGTAGGCCTGCCCCTGAACGCCAACTCGAAATCTGATTGGTGAAAGAATGAGAGGCAACAGTTTCATCATCATTTATTTTAAATTACAGGTGCCTGCAGTTGATTCTGAAGGCCTCAAGGCAGATTTCTGTTAACTTGGCAACACAGGGCTGAAACCTGATTGGATAAAAGCTCTAACATAAACAGACTGTACACAACCAAGAGGGAAGCTATGAGATGAAGAGGAAAGACTATTGGAAACGATTTGAAACATATAGTATTGATCTGAAAAAACATATATAAAAATATACACATACACAAATATACACATCAATCTGCGGATGAATGAATGGAAATGAAAATGCACAGCTGTTTTATGATATGTAGAAAAATATGTATAGAAACAAACCAAAAAAACATTGACAAAAAATCCTCTTCTTTCTCGTACAGTACATCTCTGCTGTCACTAATGTTCAGACACCATCATATCCATCTACCACTGTTATCTCCTTCCAGGTGAGCTGTGCGAAGTGAACATTGATGAATGTGAGAGCCAGCCCTGTCAGAATGGTGGCTGGTGTGAAGACGGCAAGGCATCCTACACCTGCCACTGTCCTGACGCAGAGCCAGGTGAACTTCCATGGGGAGGAGATCACTGCGATGTGAAACTCTACGGCTGTGTGGACCATGAATGCCAGAATGGAGCCACCTGCCATCCGAGACTAGAGAGTGGAGAACACAGCCACACATGCTTGTGCCCTCATGGCTTCTATGATGAGCAGTGCTCCACGAGAACAACATTCTCCTTCTCCAGTCCTGGATTCATTTACATCCAGGTTGTTCTAGAAGAAAGGACTCGGAGAGAGGTCGAGCACCATGTTCATCAAGGTTTTGGGGTACAGCTCCGCTTCCGGACCACTATACCCAATATGTTGCTTGTCTACAGAGGGGATGTGGACAACCACCTCCTCCTGGAGATTGTGAATGGTGGTCTTCATGCAAAAGCGTTTTCTGAGGACTCTGAACTGGATGTAACATTTCCTGGATGGGTTAGTGATGGGGACTGGCGGGATGCTCATGTGTTTGTAGATAATGAAGGTCTAGTTTTGATTCTGAAAGGCCCTGGCTGTGACAGGGATGGGTGCAGAGTTATGGATGGTGGTACAGATGAATCACCTTTCCAGCCCTCTGAGGCCTTCACTCACATTTATATCGGTGGAGCACGAGAGGAGCTTCTGGAGTACTCTGTAAGTGGTGCAGGCTTCATTGGATGTATGGAGGACCTGATGATAGACTCTAAGCCTATCCTACCCCAAATGTTTCCAGAGGACCAAGGTCATGAGCTGGGATGTAGTAAGACTGAATGGTGTAAGCCTGACCCCTGCAATGGACATGGACGTTGTGTGGATCTGTGGACCAGCTACCAGTGTGACTGCTACCGTCCCTTCCACAGTGAGAGCTGCTCTAAAGGTAAGCGCTGTTACAACCAGCAAAATATTTAAAAATCAAAAGTAGAAATACCAACACATTCCAAATAACTTAAATACAAGTTACTTAAATAAAAGTATGAAAATATTATCAGAAAATTTTACTTAACATATCAGAGGCAAAAGTATTCATTATGCAGAGTGGACCTGGTCAGTGTTATACTTTTATATATTACTGATTTGTCACTACTGATACATTTGAATATAAGATGCATTTTAATGATGCAGTAGGTCAAGGCAACTTAGTTATTGTATTGTTGGGTAGTTTAATATTGCATAAAATTTTGATGTGATTATGTAGTAATTGTGCACAGATTTTTTTGAATGTAAAATTTTAAAGCCCATGTTGGTTTCGTTGTACTTGTTACATTAGGATAACTTTTACAACTTAACAGTACCAGCAGCATTGACAGTGGGACTGGTACTGTTTTCACATCATGAGTCTGTGTGTGTGTGTGTGTGTGTGTGTGTGTGTGTGTGTGTGTGTGTGTGTTGTCATGGCAAAATGTGGTCCTGGAGAAACGTATTGTGGTGGGGACTACCACAAAGGCAGTTTTGAGTAGTCTGGCAGGTGTTTATAATAATAACCATTTAATAGTGTAGTAATAACCACTGAGTGCATCAGTCAATTGGTCAGTCAATCAATCAATTCTTATTTATTGATTGATTTGATTGATTTGATTTTTGTTCAGTCTTGTTGTCTTCAGTAAGGACTGGACCCCTGAGTACTTTGGTTATGTATCATTGTCTGAGTCATCTGGAAAATGGATGTTTATGATTGATGATATGTGTCAAACACCTGGGCTGTTGTTTTTAAATGTGTCTATGCATGAGAACTCATTCACTGCGAACCAAATCTACCTATGGATACCAAAAAAGTAACCTGAACCTGAATCTGAACATAACATGGAAATACTTAAGCAAAGTACCTCCAAACTGTACTTGAGTAAATTTACATTCCTCTGTCACACGAATTTATTGGTTATTTTCCTAGCTGTTCTACTTTGACAGCTGGTTTGTATTTCCATGACTTGAAAATGTATCTATGGTAAAAGAAAGTACAACACACCATAAGTGATGACATTCCCTTCTTCAGGACCCATAAAGAGATATCATTAGCTGCAGCACTAACAGTGAAAAATGTCCACTGCTTCAAGAATAATTAAATCCACATTACATAAGCAATGAAACATACTTACTTGAAATTTGATGACCACAGACAGTAAAAGTCGTGATTTCCATAGGTTCAGTAGCTTGAAAGAACATTTGCTATTGTGTGAACTTTTTCATTGCAATGGCATTACTAGTACCTAAGTCCTATTACTAAGTGTTCTGAACTCTAGTTTTTTCATGTGCTTAATCCAAACCTCCAATTCTCCCCACAGAATTCCCATCATGGACATTCAGCCATGAGCATACAATGAGTTTCAGTGCCTATGATGTGGGTAAGAGCCATGGGAGCAACTTCAACGTGTCCTTCTTCTTGAGGTCATTAAAGCCAGATGGGCTGCTGTTCCAGCTGAGGAGACCCACAGATGAAGAGGAAGGACAGGTCTACTTCTCAGTCTATCTGGGGATGGGGAGGATTTTGGTCAGCTCTCTGCCTAACAGTTCCCCACTGACAGCACCAATATTTGTGACCACTGGTGAGAAACAGTTTCTGCAGGTGGAAGTCCAACACAGACAGGTGATCTTTGAGCATGCAGGCCTTCGCTACGGAATTGGAGAGATCCCTGAAGTGAATATTAATGCTGGAGATCAGGCCTATGTAGGAGGACTCCCAGAAGTCTGGGACTCTGATGTGTGGGGGGGGCATTACAAAGGTTGTCTGCAGGACCTTCGTTTAGACTCAGTGCATCTAGACGTGGATGCCTGGAACAACTCAGAAGAGGAGGAGGTGTATTTACCAAGTGATGCTGAAAATGTAAAGAAGGGCTGTGTCAGTGATGATACATGCAAGGTAGGAAATAGTTCCCTAATCTGCTTTGTTCCCTACAGTTGTGTGTTCCATTTAAAGGGCTGCCCCCTTCAAACGTCATTCTGCATTCATACCGCACCACCATAGTTACATACAACCAGTCTCCTTGTTGCATTTCTGACAGATGATAATTTCCTCCGTCGGGGAAAATAGGGTGAGGGGAGGGGGGGAGCAGTGGCAGCAAATAGTGATGACATGGGTCAAGGATGTCATATGGTAGGATAGGATTAGCCTTTATTTTCTCCCTCAGGAGAAATTTGTCTTCGGTATTCAAGAGAAACACAGGCATACTCTGTCAGTTCTAACCAGCGGAGCTGAGAACTGTCAGGATGCACATAACTGAGCACTTGATGCCAATAACCAAATGTAAGTGTGATTTCAGTGACTATTACAAGACTATTCTAAATATAATACAATAAAATTATACTTTATGTTTCCATTTATCTGGTGGCTAACAATGAGTGTAACTGTCTTGGAACACGGCACCAAAGTCATAATTATGTGAAGATCTCCCTGTCTACTAACATGGTATGAATGCAGCAATAGTGCCAACAAAAAGTGTGTCCTGTGAGGGACTAAAACCAAGGATGCTAAATTCATCATGTCAAAAACAATAGTCTCAATGGCCATCTGATGGGTGAATGGTTAGGGCACGTACCACATGGGCGTGAGTGCTGTGAGAGCTGGTGCCTGGTTTGACTCCTGGTTGACTTCTGCTGCATGTCATTCTCCTGCTCTCTTTCCCTCATTTTCTGCCTGTTTCTACCATCTCTTATTAATCCTTGTTCCTTGTCTAACAGTGACCAAAACTAAACTTAATGGATAGGCTGTATCATGTATCATTTTTGCTAAACTTTTTAGCATTCCTTGGAGCCTTTCCAATGGTATAAACAAGAACCTAAAATGTAGTTAGTTTTGAAATATAGGCAGAACAAGATAGCCCCAAAATAGAATACAGAACTGACACTTGACTGTTTTGGAACGCCTATCAATGTAACTTGATAGCTAACACTAACAAGCTTTGCAGTTTTATTTGCTGTCTGAGTTACTTTAGATATAAAACCTCAGTGTTTCCCTCTGCAGGTGAAGCCTTGTCAAAATGGAGGAGAATGCACCATCACATTCAATGATTTTACATGTTCCTGTCTGGAGGAATACACTGGAAAGACCTGTGAAAGACGTGTGTGGTGTATTAGTGATCCTTGCGTCAATGGTGGCCATTGTGTGGACCTCCCTGATGGATATGAATGTAAGAACATCTGCATAACGTCATGTTATATCATTTCTTTGGGCAATAGCAGACCTTTATGTGTATACATTGTCTTCCGAAAGTATTCAGACCCCTTTAATTTTTGCAAACTTTATTTAAAATGCTCATCACTTTATTTATTTATTTATGTGACAATAAATACATAAATACATATGGAAATAAATAAATGTGGAAATAGAGCAATATGAGAAAAGTAAATAAATAGGGCTAAAAACTACTATATAGTAGTCTTAAGTTAACACTGGGAAACCACTTGAGTGACTTAAATCAAATGAATGCAGACATACATACAAATTAAAATTGTGGCCAAATTTGAGTCAGCTATGTGAAATTATCCAGTCATCTATTTACAGTCACTTCTTCCTTGTTCAGTAGGCTATACTGCACTTAGCGGTGATGTTGAGAACTGGGCTGTGGTTACCTCTCAGTGAAGATCACACTATCACTACTACTCACTGTCACTTGGGGAAAATTTATTTCTGTCACCTACTTGGAAAATACAGCATACCAACATGAAATTATCTCCCAAATGTTTTTAAATGTAAATTTTGCATAAATGAACAAATAAATAAATAAACCATATAAAAGATTTTACCTTTGCAATTAAGTTGAAATATTCCTCATCACAGATACACCAATTACATGCAGCCAAGGGGACATATCGTAGGGGAGCAAAATTAAAGTTTAAGCTTTCAGTGCTTTAGTGGAATGCATGTGAACCTTCTCCTAAGCAGATTAAGACTCCTCTGGAGCTCTCTTAAATATCAGCAAAGGTAGGAGTCATTTCTTAAGTTAGGAAAGTTGATAACATGGCAATGACTAGAACAGGTATTTTCTCCATGTAAGGGAGTCTACATTGGTGAGAATTCTTGCTAAGTATAGGAACAATCAACCATGTAGTTTAGGTAGCAACCCCTACCCTCACGTTAGCTTACACTAAATGACATTCACTGATTTCCAGCCATTGAGATGTACAGGTTAGGTAAAATATTAGTACCATATATTGGCAGATACCCTGAGTTGAGGTGTTGGTATTGGGGGGAGAAAAAGTTGGTGCTCTGAAACAGACAAATGCAAATCCACTTTGTCAGGATGTCCCTTTAATATAGAAATCAAAGCATATAAATAATGATACAAATATTTCTCATGTTGACCCGCAGGTGTGTACAATGCTACATTTGACAACAACCCTGTGCGATACAGTGCTGGAGGCTCCCTGGCTGAACCTGTCTCCGATATATACATGGAGCTGCGGACTCGATCAGAGAACGCTGTGCTCCTGAGGGCCTCCTGGGGCTCTGACCTTCTGATGGTAGGTCTGCTGGACTCTTCAGTACAGGTAGAGATCCACATTGGCAACAGTGTTGAGACACTGACTTTTACAGGAGTTCGACGAGTGGCTGATGGAAGCTGGCATCGTGTGAACATCTCAATGGCTGAAAAGAAGCATAAAGCTTCTCCCTGGGTCATAACTGTGGATGGAATTTCAGACACCAGCAGCATACCAGAGCGCACAGGAAGCCTGCATTTTCTCAATGAAAAGGGGGCCATATTGGCCATTGCAGAGAGCTTCACTGGCTGCCTGGGTGCAGTGAGAGTTGGTGGAGTCTACCTTCCTTTTATGGATAACCACAAAGCCCCACAGCCATCTCAGTTCCATTTTGTTGGAAAACCAAAGATTCACTTTGGTTGTACTAGTGCCCCTGTTTGTGATTCAGATCCTTGTCTAAATGGAGCCACATGTGAGGACCTCTTTAATAAATTTAGCTGTGCGTGTGACCCTGGCTGGGAGGGAGAGCAGTGTGAGACAGATACAGATGACTGTGCATCTCAGCCCTGTGTCCATGGAAGCTGTAAGGACTACTTAGCTGGTTTTGAGTGTATTTGCCACCCAGGATATGCTGGCACACTCTGTGATGAGGATCTCGATGAATGTGAACATCATGCCTGTGAACATGGGGGCACCTGTCAGGATGGACCCAACATGTACACCTGTGTCTGCCCCAAGGACTACAGTGGCCCTCTCTGCCAGTGAGCACTCACTCATCCATCTGTTTATTGGTTTGAACAGGCAGCAGTATCTGTAGCAAAGCAGCATATAATTCTGGTGTTTCATTCAGCATTTATATTCAATACCTTTTCCAACAGGTGGGATTATCCTCCAATACAGTGTGGTAAAGATGTCCAGTGTGAAAATGATGGTATCTGCAGTGACGGGCTGTGGGGTGCTAACTGTACATGCATGCCTGGTTTTACAGGCAGCAGGTAAGTTTTGAGATTTTACTCTCCTTATGTTAGCTTACAAAATATTGTATTGATGAATATCTTGCAAAAGTTATATTTCCTGCTTTACCTCCAGCCATGTAGATAATGACAAAAAAACATTCACAGCAACCTGTCCAGCTCCAGTGAAAACTGTTCATGGAGTGATGGAAACACATGATGTTGCTGAGATTTATTATTTGAGCCAGATGAATGACATTCCAGTTGAAGCAGAGTCAGAAATGTCAGAGGCTCATATCTTAAAACCTGGACAAATAAAACCAAAACTATTTTTACAGCAAAACTACCAGTTATTGCTGAGATAACTGGCTCATTGTCCAAGTGATTTGTACAGTACTGTATATCTGCACTTTCCCAAGTGTGTTTATGCTCTGTTACTTCATGCTTTTTTTGTCTTGCAGTTGTGAAACAGAGATTGATGAGTGTGAGTCTAACCCCTGTCGAAACGGTGGTTCCTGTTTGGATCGATTCAACATGTTTGTGTGTGAATGCCTACCTGGCTACAGTGGTCCAACCTGTGACACAAACGTATGTTTGTTACATTTTTCATGTTTACTATTATATGGGTCAGTGAATGTATATTCTGTACTTCTGTACAAAAATGTATTTTGTTATTTTTGACAGTGAAATATTGAAATTCCTCAACAAACAACCATTTGATTTCTATATTTATCAAGGAGCTGAGGCATGAAATTTCAAACCAAAGAAGTAATAATGACACTTGTTGACACTTTAGTCCATATCTACATTAGTAAGGCTCAATCTCTGACTTCTGTGCCTTTGCAGAAACAAGCTCATAAACAAGGCATCCCCTGGCTGGTGGTAGCCATCCCGCTGCTCTGCTTCTGTGTACTGATTCTGACCATCAGCTTGACCTTCATGGTGCTCACGGCGAGGAAGAAGCGCCAGTCAGAGGGTGCATATAGCCCCAGTGCTCAGGAGCTGGCTGGAGCTCGGCTGGAGATGGACAGCATGCTCAAAGTCCCACCAGAGGAAAGACTCATCTGACACAAAGGGTCAGAGGTGATCGGAGCACTGCGGACAGGTGGACAGGACTAACTGTGAAACTTTTAGTGAACACCTGGGCTGCACTGACAGATATTGTAGGATACACCCCCCTGCTGGTGGAGACCTGGTACTGACCTAGTGCTGTTGTGCATTTTTCACAAAAATGTGTCACTATGGCAGGGCCTTGATAATAATGTAGTTAATGTACAGAGGATTTAAGGGCTTTATTTCAGGAATCACTGCACAGTCAGTCACTAAAAACACAAGTATACAAAGGGTGGAAAATGACTGCTGGTATTTCCATAGTCAGAGGATCATGGCACAGCTGGACTGGACTGCATTTGTAGAAAAGCCTTATCATAGCCTTATTATAGATGCTAGGGGCCCCAGCAGCATCCAGCACAGTCAAACCATTTAGAAAAAATGTGGCTCCAAGAAAACTCAGACTGTACTGGAGTGATTGAATAGAAGAGTGATACAATTTATTTTTCTAGTATGAGTGTATTTGTTGCATTAAGACAAAGTGCAATGGAAACATTAGTGAATTAATGCTGACATACATCATACATGTGACTTAAATGTCACTCATCACTTCCAGACAAAAACATCACATCTGTGTGAAGCAATGAGGAGAATGGAGCCTTCCTCACATTAATACACTCCTCTTTATTGATCTCATAACCTCTCAACTAACTCCTTATGTTCACTGAACAGTCGTGGATGGAAAAGTGCATTAGAAGATTAGTAAGATCAAGAGCATTACATAAAACATTACTGAATTCTGAAAACAGCTAACCAGGATACATTGGCATGTAGGATCAGAGAGTCAGTCTACCCCTGTCCTGGGTATAATCCTGGAAAGTTGTCATGTGCTGTTACAAACACAAAGACCTTTGTTGTGACTGTTACAGAGACTTTCCCATCCTAACAACAAAACAACATATATATTTGGACTCATGAATAAGGGATGGTGGAGAAGTTTCACTGTAGCAAATAAAAGGCAATATTCAGTGTATCGGAGGAGGCATAAACTACAGAATGAGCACTGCTGTACAATGGAATTAACTGTTTGTAATTTGGGGAATAGAATTGGAAAAATCCATATTGAAAAGATCTAATGCAGATTTTAAAACAACGTCATTTTATTTTCAGTTTTAGGGCAAGTAGTTGTGTTAATGACATCGGAGTTTGTACAGTTTGTATATTTTTTTTATTCAGAGTTATAACTTTTGTTGATTTTTTACTTTTACTAATAGCGCCTCACATGCACAAAGGAAGTGTCTGCTCATGTTGGTCTCGACCTCTTCAGCAGCAACTTCACATTTGTTAGTTTGTTCAGTGAAGAACACTGAAAGCCAGGCAAATTCCAGACAGCTTCTGTGCATGTGAAGTTCTCAGTATGTACAGTATGTAGAAGAGACTTTTAGAATACAAGGTTGAAATACTGCACCAAAATAAAAAAGGAATGAATGACCTATCCTCAAGTGTGAGTTTTGGAGAAAAAAATATGAATTATCCTGTAACACACTGTAATATAAAAAATGCAATGTACAGTATTAGTTTTTTAAACAACATGTTTTCATTTCTTTCTATTTTGATGTACAAAATGCCAGGATGTTTTATCGATAATGTATAATAAACATGCAATAAAGTGAAATGTTCTCAAGTGTCATATCTTATTCATCAACACATTCATGCCCTTGAGCAATTCACCTATAGACTACATGTGTTTGGATCATGTGAGGAAACTGAAACAGTCAGAGGAAAACCATGTAGATTGCACAAAGAAAGAGCTTTTTTGAAAATCACTGCTGTTATGTATTAGAAATGTAACAGCAATTAAAAGATGTAAGCAAGCATTGTGAAGAATTCTGGTTAGGCTGGCAAGACAGTCTTAAAACATATAGGTTGGTCCTCTGTAATGTCTGAGCTGCATATTACTTCTCATTAATA
The DNA here is from genome assembly GCF_001640805.2 of Lates calcarifer. Taxonomy (NCBI): domain Eukaryota; kingdom Metazoa; phylum Chordata; class Actinopteri; family Centropomidae; genus Lates; species Lates calcarifer. The sequence continues at coordinate 22,664,914 of NC_066841.1, forward strand.
GAAGGAGATAAAAACAATCAGGTCTCTTTTGAGCACTGTAGCCAGACTGACGGTCACAGCTCTACTGATCCATGTATTCCTAAACAACTTTATGAGCATCTTTAATGGTAACATTCTATACTATTGTTACCATTAAAGACTATTAGACAAAATCTCCACCTCCTGCCTTCATCCAGCACTGATTTATCTCCAACCACAAGATCCTTAGAAACAGCTGTAAAACCTGATAGATACTTAGACTGTTTTTCTCCAATCGACTTTCACCAACCAACTTCAACAATTTCTTCATTTAAACCATCGACCTGTCTCTTAGACTCAATCCCAACTGGGCTGCTTAAGGAAGTTTTACCTTTAGTTTTTTAAATACTTAATTTCCCGTTTACAGATTTATAGGAAATTAAATACACACGATGTAAACCTCAAATGGAGGATACAAAGAACAAAGGGAAATCATAAGCAGGTTAGAGGAAAGGAGAAAACAAAAACCAAAGAGGCAAGAAAAGGCTGCAGGACAATTTGCAAACACAACATGAATAGACTTTTTAAAAAATAATGGACAAGCAGTTACAGTAATGATATGAGTGTAACAGTCGGATCGAGTACCACAACCACACCTAAGGCGTAATGTGAATCTGAGTCTATATGACATTGTGGAAGGGACCCTGTATTTATACTCAGAAGTGTCTGCTGAGCATCCCACCATGGCCAGGTTGTGATCAGGCAGAATGTCTCTGTCATAGGCCTTTGAAAGCCCCTTTGAAAATTGCAGACCAGAAGCTGTACAGTGAGAGGCAATACCAGAACAGGTGTGCCAGTGAGCCCTCAGATTGACACATTCAGGAGACACAAAGGGGAAAATGCAATTCAGTCTGGTTTTTGAGTAATGCAATCATCACCTGTACTGGATCAACCTGTACCGTAAGTTGACAGAGCAGTGGTGAATCTGAGATGTTGCCTCCTCCCAAAGCTCTGCAGATATCTCTGAGTTCAAACCAGTGGCCCAGGCTTCCCTCATAAAGTCCATAGGGGCCACACAAGTAAAGCAGTTCACAAATATTGATATTAGCTGGCTGGAGTCTGGAGGAAGAAGGAGCTTTTCAAGAAAGGGGGGAGTGGTGGAAGTGACTCTGAAATGTGGGCATTCTTCTTTGACATAGTGTTTGACAGTGTTGTGTTTGATAGTGAAAAAAGTAAAAAAAGTTGGGAGATTAAATTTTGTACTTAATTGAACAAATGATGCAAATTGGCCATCAATGTATAGAACTAGGAAAGATCTAATACCCCTCTCCCTCCAGACTGCAAACACCGCATCTAACACTGCAAGCTTAAATGAGTGATTTTGGCAAATGGGAGCATGTATAGAAACACTATGAATGTGACGAGCTGTTTTTATCTGAGTATTCATAGAATTCCTTCGGATGAAATTTCACTGAATTTCTTTATCTGGTGGAGCAGGAACAGATAACAAAAGGGCGGATGAGGTGAGGAGTTTTTAACTAAGGGTTTTATTTCAATTTTATCACCTCCAGTTTTCCAGTAGTTAAAAACACAGGAGTTAGCTGCCCAATAGCAGTGTTTAAAAACTGGTAGATTGCAACCACCCCTCTTGAGGGGTTTTTGCAGATGCACTTTAGATATCCTACGTAATTTGTGGCCCCACACAAAAGGTAATACAGTTGAATCAGAAGAATTAATTAGCAGTGCTAATTATGGGTTAGCAGTCCTTTGAAGTAGCTGTGATTATACCACTTGTTAAAAAGCCTACTCTCAATCCAGACATATTATCTTAGCTATAGACCCATATCTGACCTTCCCTTACTCTATAAAATCCTTGAGAAAACAGTTGCAAATCAGTTGTGTGACTTTCTGCAGAACAACAGTTAATTAGAGGATTTTCAGTCAGGATTCAGAGTGCATCATAGCACAGAGACAGCACTGGTCAAAGTTACAAATGACCTATCCTATCAAGGCGGTGTTTCTTATCATTTTGATTGTTGCTGTTGTTATTATACATCTTTATTAAACCATGTTCACTGTCCTGGTTGGCATCGATTCTACACTTTCTACTGGAGGGATGGAACACCATTCTTCCAAAAGTAATTGGAACTGTAGTAATTACATTAATTAAACAGCCTACACAATACATAAATTACACATTAATCATGGGAAGGTAAATAACAAATATACAGTGTCAGAACTGCATCAGGCTGCTTCACCGAGCTGTCAGGCTCTCCATTTTAAGATGAGGAGCACTGGCTCTTCAGTGCTCTCCGACGCCCGGCACATGAGCACTGAGGAGCTAACTGATGATCATACTGGGTGCTCTTTAGCATGAGGTGGAGAGCCCAAGTTATATTTCTATCATGTTAGTGGCTTAAGAGAACATTAGATGAAGGCCAGTATTTCCCATGTACTTTCTCTCTCTCTCTATCTCTCTCTCTCTCTCTCAGATTATGGAGTTTATTGTGTTGCATACTCATTATTAATAACTAATTAATGTATTATGTAGGCTATTTAATGGATGTAAATACCATAACTAATGTTGCCTTGCTAGCTAATGATCAACACTGATATTTGAAGTAGGTGCAGTGCACATCATGCTTTGGAGAGAAAGCCTGTCTCTGTCATGGCTCTCTGTATATACACTATAAATATACACTATATATATATACACTATATGTATATATACTCTGTATATCGTGTGCGCACAAATTAATCAAAACATGGAAATGCTGAAAACATGCCCTCAATCTATATTTTTATTCTCTCTATGACCACTCCTTGGCTCCTTATGCTCACATCTAGCACCAACTGACTGTGAACACATCCACTGAATAAACTCTGGGGTTCTGTCCAACCACAAAGTGTTGTCCCTCCATTTCTGTAATCCGAAATGTGTGGTGAAATGTTGTTTTGTTTTCTGAATTGTCTTTGTGGTTTGACCTGCAGGGCCACCGTAGTGAAGACCATAGCAAATGATTCACATCATTTTCATACTCATCAAACCATTCAGTGACCCTTTGTGCCCTGTGGATGGGGGCATTGTTATCCTGGAAGAGACCTCTTCCATCAGGACAGAAATATTTGACCATAGGACAAAGGTGATCACACAGAGCAACTTTGCAGTGACCCTTTGCTTTAAGGGACAAGTGGATACAAACCATGCCAACAAAATGCCCCAGAGCATAACAGTAGAGATTAAGCATTCAGGCCTGTGCCATTCTTATGGTATATGCCATATATGTGTCCAAGAATATGGTGATGATCCATCGGACCATATCACTTTTTTCCACCTCTCTGTAGACCAGCATCTATGGTTTTTGTGCCATTAAGCTGATGTGAATTCATCTTTGTAATAAGGGGTTTATGCAACCCTATTATATCCCTCTCTGTGTAATTGTCAACAGACTGCTCTTGCTGACACAGTCTGATCACATTCTCAGTCACCTGAGGAAGAGTCGCTCTTCTGTTGGATATTTCACTAACGCACAAGCATCAGTGGCATTATTGTGTATTAATTTCCAACCTTATTCACAATACAGAGTGAATGACAGAGCACTGAGGTTGTGTGTTACATTAGCTGCAGTGAAGCTAACATGCAGAACAAGCACAACAGCTGCAGACAGAGATACTCACAACTCTCCTACTAGTCTAACTAACATTACACCAAGAACAAGCAGGACAAACAATACTGACCTACTGGCTCTGTGAAACAGCAAAACTGAAGTTACCAATCTGTCAAGCAGAAACAGAGCAACCTGACGTCTCTCCACTGCTGGAAAGCTGTACCAATGAGGAGAAGACCTTCCTCCTGGCCTGATCATAGTTTCTTTTTAAAATGATATTCCTCTTAGGCTGCTTGTCTGTCATTACCCTGTCTCTGCTTTGTGGTGTTAGCATGCAGTAGAATTGCCTTTTTTGGCTTGTCAAGCAGAAGGAGAGCTGAATTTTTTGGATCTTTTTGCATTATGCCATATACTGTAAATACTGTAATTATATACTGTAAATTGTAATTTGTACATTTTATTTTTATAGTATTTTATATATAGCTGCTCTCTATATGCATATTTATTGCAACACCCTTTCTATGTACATCACGGCTGCTGTTTTTATTTCCACATTACTCAAGTCACTGCAATGGAATTTTGTTCTGATGTGCACTGCAAGGTATAATATGAATGACAATAAAGCCTGTCTAAATCTAAGTCTAATTGCAGATAATCCTGGTGTCTTTGACTGGGTACTAGCTATAGCTAGCTACAGACAAGTGTGCTTGTCAGGCTGCTGTTGATTTACTTCAACAGTCTGCTGTGAGCTGAGGCATCACTGATCACTGTTTTTCTGACAACTTATGATCCAGACATCTGATGACTAAAATCCTTCATCTAGTTAAAATCTATAGCTAAAAATGATCAAGAAAGAAAAAGTGTCTGGTGGAAATATACACACAACATAGATCTGGTTGTTTTTAGACATTTTAATGCAGAAACGTTAAATAAGCAAATTATGTTGTGACTTTTAGCTGTGTCTTCAGCTCGGCTTGCCTATGTATGCAAAAGTCAGACTTCACTTTTCCCAAAATCTTCCACTGAGGTTGATGCCAACCCTAGTCTTACACGGTAGTGGAAACAGCTGTGGAGTGAGACTGTAATGCTCATTTCACTTAAAAACAACAGGTGTTGGATGTATGAAAAACTGAGACAGAGTAAAAAGGCCACATTGTTGATCCGCTGTTATAGAACATGTCAGGGTGCTCTCACACCTGTGGCATAGTTTGATTCATTTTTAGACCAAATAAAAAAGAAGTATAGTTCCTACAGTTATTTAGGAGATCACCTTGATGGTTCCCACTATCACCAAATGGCTTGTGTAAATTTAGAACTTTATCCTTTGAATTCAAGTTTATCACATACAGTCACAGATAGCCCATTTACACCTGACATTAAAATGGCAACAAAATGCATGCAGTACGTACTGGTATTGGAACGCAATAGGATCAACCAGACTGCATTTGGAAATGGTCAGGTCCACACTGTGGCCGGATCTCAGCCAGGTGTAAATGTAACAGAGTTAATATATAGCATGTGTGATTCCACTTGCCACCCCTCACTCTGTTTATTTGATTAATTACAGTTTTATTTTATCGTCATTAAACGCAGCACCCCTGCTGACTAGGGTCATGCACCCGGGGAGATAGCAACAGCTTTGCTGCGCTGTCTCCCTGGTGAGTGCACACATTGTTATCTCTGTAATTATTTTGGATCATTCATCTTAATTTCATATCTAAGTGGCTGTTTTATGTTATTATATTTTTGTAACACTTTAGTTCCCTATCGGTTGAGCATATTTTTTTGTGAGAGTGACGATGTTTCAACTTAATTGTTTGTAGAGTGATTAGCATGTGGTGTGTTAGCTAACATGCATTTTTTTTTTTTTTATTTTAGCTCACAGTGTGAGAGCATGTTTGGGTGTTTCAGCAAACACCCAAACATGCAACAGTGGTTTGGTCTCCGTTTGGTCATAATTAACACAACGCACGAACACTACAGCTACATAAATACAATCTGCCCAGCAAGTTGAAAGGTCACCTAGCTCCCGCTCTTTGTTCTAGCTTAAGCAAGCCCAGTAAAAGCTACAAGTTACAGAGGTAGCCAGCAGGTGCTCCTCTACAAAAGGTGATTTGAAATGAGCATAGTCTTTTCCTGGCATTGCTCTGTGTGTTTTTGCTAAGGTATTGGAAAATGATCAGCTTAAAAGTTGAGCAATGCATTAACTTGAAAAAAAAAAAAACAGCAGCTGAATCTTTTCATATATTCTATGGGGAACACTGCTTGTCACATGCATGTGTGTTTGAATGGTAAAAAAGATTTAGTGAAGGCAGAGAGGATGTCCAAGACGATGAACGTTCTGGGCGTCCATGCACATCAAAAACTTCTGAAAACATTCAACAAACTGAACAAATCGTTGGAAATGATCAATGGCTCTGTATAAGGAGAGGGTCTCCATTGATAAAGAGACAGTTCAGCAAATTTTACATCAAAATTTGAACATGACAAAATTATCCCAAAACTTTGGACTCCTGATCAAAAGGAAAAATGCAAGCAAATTTGTGGAGACATTTGATCACTTGATCAGAGTCTGTGTTCACCTGATCTAGCACCGTGTGACTTTTTCCTTTTTAAGATCAAATCTGTGCTCAAAGAACACGTTTTGAGTCTGTGTCAGAAGTTAAGAAAAGAACGACAGAAGTTCTGAGACAACGGTCCCAAGAAGACCTACTGTACTGCTTCGATCAGTGGAAGACCTGAATGCAGCGGTATGTTGATGCAGAAGGAGAATATGTTGAAGGAGAAAGACTGAAAAATCTTTATATTCAATAAAAGTGAATTACAGCATTAGTCTCATTATTTAATAGCCATACCTTGTATGGAAGTTAATAGGGCAGCCTAGCATGAAACATTTTGTTTGTTAGCATGCTTGAACCAGTACTACGGTTTAAGGAATTGTTGGTATTACTGCTGGGTTTGATCAAGAAATTCTGTAAGGTATGATTATATTTTTGACACTATTTCGTCTACATCACATGAAATTTATAGTGGTTCTCTCATCTGACCCCTGGAAGCTTGGCAAACTAGTGTTGGTCTCCTATAATGCATCTACACAGTGCACTGACTGAGGGTCAGAATCCATCCTCAAAAACCTGACATTTTCCTTTGAAATGATTTGGCAGTGTAGGTGGACTCATTGTTTCAGGCTAGTGACTCTTACCAGCCAAAGCCCACTGTTATCATTACAGACTATAGAGGGTTAGCTTAGATTCATAGTGTGTCAAAAATAACAGAGGACAGATAGAACAAAAACATTTGCCTAAGAAACCAGACAAAGTGGAGCACAGTGTTGCAGATTTTAATATCTTGATATTGATTTTAATACTTCTTTTATTTAAGTGGACATTCTGGTGGAATGATAGTGCTAAAAAGTCTGACAGTCACCAAAAACATGAGATTCACCCCCCGAAAACAACAAACTAATAGTCCCAAGAGGACCATGTTCCTGATGTATAGTGTCATGGACCAGTGTTGTGTGGAGGAAAAAACAGGTTTACAAGTTAAAATATCAGGAATCCTCCTGCTGCAACCATGAACAATATATTAAATGTTGCAGGAATATGAGCACTGAACAAGAAATCTGTCTCTGGACCAACAGACAGATGATGACAGCATTGTCATCACAGGAAAAAATGGAGCAGGGTGATGAATATGTCCTGTGTAGAGTCAGCTGTGGGATTTTAATCAGGTGAAGCTGACATGTTATGATGAAATATTTGTAATCTAAGCAAGTGCAGTAGTAGGTAGTTATCACTCTTTAATCAGTCTTAGAATAAATATAGTGTCATCTGTACACACACACAACAGCAATTAGACCTGTACAGCACTTTGTAGCTATTAGGACTTTTTGGCATTCACCACACATGGACACCCCAGGATAACCTGAAAGCATTAAAGGCTGACAGGGTGTAACAGCTACACATTTTCTGTTGCTGAAGTCCAAAGAGTTGAAATAGAAACTGGTGGCAAAATTGCGAGAACCATTATTTCTGCTCTACGCACAATGGACATTACAGTGTGTAAGCAGCCTGTAACTCATTGGCCATCACGGTCATCAAACACAGAGTAATGCTGGACAAAGGCAAAAGCAACAGAAGGAAATACAGAGTGCATAATCAGCAGCAGAATAGGCAAAAGTATCCTTTAAAATAACAGAATATACAATAAAGTATTTCAAAGTCCCCATGTATTTAATTAGACAGAAATGTTTAAAATCATTATAGGGACATTACAGTAGGCTAGTAGGTTTTTTTTAAATGTTACTTTTTAAAATGGCAGGCATGAGACATGTCCCAGGTCAGTGAGAGAAGTCAATAATGAAGGTCAAAAAAACAATATAAAATAAATCAAAAAAGAGCACTGTGCATGAGGCGACCACAAACATCAATAGGTGAATTAAATGCATGGACACATTTTGTATTGGTACCATAATGCCATTAGGATGTTAATTGACTATAGCAGACTAGGTACTAGTAATAAGACAAGCTAATCATAGAAGTTGACATCTCTAAGACATATGTGTGAGTGTGACATATATCCTCTCTCAGGGAATGCTGCGTACTATTTTTTAAGTCACAAATCTACACTGATTTATACTGAGCACTTCACATATGTGGTGGCATTAAAGACAGATGATGTGAGAAGGTGCTGTGCAAAGAATTTTGTTAACAATTAGTTAGCGTGGTGACAGGCTGTTGGCATCTGAACATCTTGAAGCAAGGCCGGCTTTGTGTGCGATTTCCTTGGGAGAGTGGCAGGAAAATTTAACACACAATATCCAAATTCTACAATCCTTAGACAGGAAGAACTGAGTCCAGGTGTTGTCGCGGCTGAGACAGTCCACACTCTCCATTTATTCATTCCATTTTTGTCATTTGACATCAGCAGGGCTGTTGGTAGTGAGGGGGAGGAAGTGTGTCTGCATGTGCATGTGGCCTTCCACCACATGACCATTCCTACCTACAGGACAAGGACCCTCTGTTGCAGTTAATGATACATCATCTCTAATTCATTTGCACGTTTAAACACTATATGCACAACATACAAGAGTAGAAGAAAATCACATCATTACAGTCTAGAACAAAAACCATAAATCACAAAAGGGATGTTAAAATTACATGAGTGTTCCACTCACAAACTGTGTTTTGGTCAAAAAAAAGATAAAATTCTTCAGATCTGGTTGATTTAGTGACACCTGTGTTTACTAGGGATGATGAAAGGTACGTTTTAATAATACAGGGCCTGGGGCTCAGTATGAGATGATGCCTGTATCAACCACTGGAGGTAACAGTACACGTTGGGAAACCACTCTTTAGGAAATTCAACAGAAGAGCAGCTGTTGCATCCATTTACAATGTAGGCAAACAGACTGTGTGCTGTGAGGATTCATTTAACAAAGAAGACAGACAACAATATCATTTGCCACAGTAAAACTGGACTAATGATCCATTATTGTGTTTTGCATTATGTCCAGTACATGCATAGTTTCCTGTGAATCCCTCTTCTGTTAGTACACAAACACAAAAACTGCTGACCATGGCTTTAATCAACAGTGAGGTTATGACATAATAAAAATCTCAAGGATTATAAAACAGATAATGGTCACCACCGCATCTGCCACCTGGTGACGTAACAGTAAGATATTTCAGATGGGTGACAGCAGAGTGCACCTCTGACAACAACTGCCTGCTGAGTGTGAACACTGTTACAACCTGTGCCATATGCTACACGTTCCTGCTATCAAACCACTCAAGTTTCATGAAATAGTGAAGAGCAGGTTGTAGCTTGAGTGATTAGCAATCTTAAACAATTAACATGAGAGGTTTACTTGTGCCTCCTGCTGAGGACGTGTATGATTCAAGGAAATCAGATCCTTGTGAAATGAAAGTTCCTTCAATGTTAGCTTGAATGGGAAATAATTTAAGTAAGCAAGTGTTTCCTAACTAATTTCAGCTAGTTACCACATGTTGTATTTACTTACTCTGGTATCCACAATGTTACAATTCATACATACAATATACATTCATACATTGACATAACCTGAAGTTACAACATGGCAGAACCCACAGATGTTGTCATCTACTCTTTACTTCTAGGCATGGTTTCATAATGCATACAAAACAAATTCATTCATCATTTTGGAAAAGCAGAAATTCTTACAGCACTGCATTCTTCAGCATGTTTTAATGTCAGTTTAATCTATTAGTCCTCTATGATTGTAAGTTGCATAAGTGGAGCAGAGTGTATTAGAGCTAATGTGTCAGTAACTGCAATGGAAGGTCCTGATTCAACAGAAAAGAATTCAACAAGAAAGTTTGCCTCAATACATATTCACAGGTTTTAGTCGAATGTTTCCCACCTCCGACGAAGGTCCTCCACCTTCTTTTTTTGGGGTGTGGCTGGCTTGGCCATAGTCAGCAGGTCGCCAAAAGGATCCAGAGCCTTCTGGCTGTCTCCCTCAGCATGAAGTGGCTTTGCCAGCATGTTCATGGTTGTACTGGGGACAGAAATGTCTGCCAGGCTGGAAAGGGCATGATTGCTGATAGAAGAGTGAGGCAGGGAGGTGACTGAGGAGGGGAGGGCTGACTGAAGCAGTCCATAGCTGGGTGGCAGAGCTGAACTGCTTGGTGAATGATGTCTGTAAAGCCCTGGTAGTGTGGAAAAGGACTGTGGCTGGGGTGGAGTATGTGAGTAAGAGCCTGGTGGAGGCCCACAGACTGCACTGAAGGGATTCCCGCTTACAGTTGGTGAGTAATGCATTTGAGGGGAGGTGTGCTGAAGAGACTGGGCAAAAGGATTTAGTGATATGTGAGGATGCACTGGGAAAGGAGGCAAGCCCTGTGGATAAGACCTAGGTGGTAGCGTTGGTTTGGAGGAAGAGGACGACATACCAATATCTACCCCGTCATTTAGTGATGTGGTACTGGTCTGTGCTGAGCTTTTAAGGGGGTCTAGAAGGCTTATGAGATCTATACTGTCCTTGGCTACCTTGGTGGGCTTCAGAAGGTCTCCATCTGTGGTCATGCTCAAGGCTTGCCTAAACTCTTGTCCCCCTGATATAGTCCTCCCTTCGACAGTCCCTGCTGCTTTCGTGCGGGACTGAACCACAGGGGGTTGTAGGACAGTACCAAGTTCAGGTGTCTTTCTGCCATGGGGACGTGGAATGGTGATGTTGCCGGGAGTAGAAGGCTCCAAAGGGTCAGGGCCCATGCCAGAGCTTTCACGGCTTGGAGAGTGGGCCTCTGTCTGCACAGGAAGTTGGACAGATGCAGGTCTGTCACAGGTAGGAGGCGCACAAACAGGCAAGGCTGTTTCTTCTCGCCCTATACTCCACAGCTTGTTGTAAGGGGTGGAGAGCTTGAGGCCTGGAAGCGTTCGTGAGTGTTCATCAATACTCAGGTCCATCCGCTGCAAACACAAGAAATAATTCAGACTATAGGTGCTAATGTGGCGAAAGTACAAATTCCAGAAATACAGTGTCACAACATTTACAAATGTTGGAGAAATAAAGACAGAGTTCATTCAGATTTTAAGAACATATGCAATACAAAATAACCCAGATAGCTGTTTTGGTCAAGGGGAAATTTCACATGACAGTGGCACTAGCAAGTTTCAGTGGTCACAAGCAATCACAAGGAATCAACATCTGAGGGCCATGAACATCCGCAACACATGTCCATGTCCGCATGTCCACAAATGTTGTCTTTTAGGACATAAAACTATTGAGATTATATTTAACAACTGTTGGCTACAGAACATATGAACCTCTGACCTGGTAGGTAAACTTTGCTTGTAACTCAACAGGATCTTTGGGAGTCCTCAGGTCCTCGAGACTTTTAGCCAAGGTGACTGGTTGGCTGTCAGGCTCGTCCTGGCAGCCGAAGATATCGCCAAGCAGATTGACATTGGAGAACTTCTCATTGACCGGGCTGGGAGGGGCAGTGTGACTCTCTGCTCCAAAACTAGGATCATCCCCTTCTATCAACTCAACCTCTTTCAGGGAGCGGTACGGCTGTGGCCTACGGAGACATTTTTTTAATTATAGGTATTTATTTCACACACTACAGTGACATCATGTTCTTCACCAGGGGTCACACTGTGCTCAACCTGAAAAAGGGCCATTGACCTTTTACCAGAAATAAAAATGGATAATTATTAATTTTATTTTTGGGTTCGAAGGTTAACATGTTGCACGTATCGCTGCACTCTTAAGTGAATAAGTTAGGTCTTTTTTTAGTCTTTTTTTCTTACTGTCAACAAATCCCATGAAACTGTGTATTAATTTGTGGAATGAAAATAGATTCCTAACAAATGTGCAATTTACTTGTGCATGACATTTGCTGAAGGAAATTGAGAAATTATGTTAAATTCTTTTCTTTCTTTTCTTTTTTAAATGAAAGCACATATTTGTAACCTGCTTACATTTCTAGTCTTAGGGCTGAGTGTCACATACAGGGATGAAAGTCAGAGAGGGAAGAAATCATGTGTTGTGTACTTAGTTTTGGTATTTTCATGGGATTCATTGACAATAAAACAAGAGTAGAAGGTAGTCAGTCTTATGATTTGGAGTTTTTGGTTTACCCTGTTGAAACCTCCATTCTTGGTGAGTTAAAAAGGACATTATTATCTAGTTTTACAGCTCAGACAGAGAATATACTTAAGAGCGGGCTTGGTGAATGCCTGCCCCTTGTTTTCACTATGGTCACCTTGAAAATGGATGCATTTCAGTAGTGACCCACTCTGTACTAGACTTCCTCAGTTAGGCCCCCTACCCTTCAGTATAGCAGAATGTTTTTTGTAGCCTTCTCCAGATCTGTGCCTCGACACAATCCTGTCTCTGAGCTCTACAGACAGTTTCTTTGACCTTGTACCTTGGTTTCTGCGGTGATATCCACTGTCAGCTGTGAAACCTTTCATAGAAGGGTGTGTGTCTTTCCAAATCATGTCCAATCAAGTGAATTTACCACAGGTGGACTCCGTATAAACATCTCATAGATGAAATGGGAAGAGGGTCTGAATACTTATGTCAGTGTGATAATTCAGTTTTTCCTTTTTAATCAATTTGCAAACAGTTGTAAAATTCTGTTTTTGCTCTGTGATCATGGGGTACTGAATGTAGGTGGGAAAAATCATTTTTGATTTTAGCATAAAGCTGCAACTACACAAAATGTGAAAACATTTAACAGGGTTTGAATACTTTCTGAATGCACTGCACGCACAACACACACACACACACGCGCACTTCAATAGAGAGAAAAGAGATGATTTGAGAAAAGCATATTAATTGATGAAAAAAAAATGATGAAAAGCCAATCACAGAGATGCGTACAGAGGCGACCACTCAAAAGGGACGGAGAAGAGAAAGCTGTCAGGAAACCCAGAGATGGAGTCATCGTCGTACTGGAGCTCGTCTCCGGATGAATCCTCAGAGAGAAAGACTGTGTAGTGGCGAGTAGGACGGATAGAGCTACGGTGAGGAAACGGAAGACAAGAGGAATTTCACAGCTCATTAACAGTATGTTAATTTAGTAAATTAAAAAGGAAGAACAAAGAAGAAGGAAATTAAGAAAACAGAGGGTTGAGGATTAGTAATCTTAAAATCAGTATTGTTTACATACACTGTATTAATATTAGAATGTTACTATACTTAGATTAGTTAATATGTGATTTATTCTTGAATGGGCCTAAAGGAGGCTGTCCGGATAGGTGAGAAGGAAAGTAGACCACAGTGACATGAACAAACAAACCAATGTTAACTGTCTTCAGTATCTTTCAACTGTAATGAGGAATGTCACCCTAAGGCTAGCTTACATATAAGCTGCATTTCTGAAACACGTAACGCTCCTCTTACAAAAACACAACTTCATTTTTAGGTTTGCTCATCTGTTATCAAACTGAAAATAATCAAATCCTCAATAAATCAAGCTTCAGGATTCAGATTCATATCTGAATCTTTTCGAATTTTGAATCTAAATCTCATGAATCTGAATCTCACTAAGACAAACAACAAAAGATTTTTTTGGAAATTCATTCACATCTCAAAATCAAATGGTACCAAAATACCACAGACATAATATAGTGAGACCTAGTTGAGAGCATAATATGAAAACATCTGTCTGCCTGCTGGCACAAAGATTGATTCTGCTGAAATGGAAGTGAGCATCAGCCCACAGTCACACAAAATGGATGAGAGAAGTAATTACCCACTTAGAGCGAGAGAAAATAACATTTAGAACAGTGACAGTGTTTTGGTGTGGAGGGGAGGGGTAAGGAGCATGCAAGCTACATATAGAGACACAGACAGAGTGCATATAAATATATATATAGTTTATGGGAACGCTAATACATTTTTATATACAGTCTGTGGGCGTTTCATGATATGTGGCTTATTATATTATATTGGATATTATTAGTATTATTAGTTTGTATTATTATTATATATTGGATAATATTAGATTGGGCGCTCCTTGCCTCTCCCCTTCACACTAAAACAGTTGAACACAAGTTGAACCTGAAAACCAGTGACATCGAAAAAATACTGACAATCTACAAAACACATCATAATGAAAAAAAAAGCCAATGGCAAATTTTATTTTCAGTGTCAAATTTTAAAATCACTGTTCTAGCTCAATAACAGATCACTTAAGATCACTTTAAGCAGACCAGGTATTATCGCTACCAACATTTTCTACTTCTTTGGGACTGAAAAGTTGCTCGTCTTAAGGTAAAGCTATTTACTCCTCTACCTTAAGGTTGATGCACTGGTTAAATGTAGTGACTGTGTAAATGTGATGACTTTACTACATCATGGACAGTGGGACATACTATAATGTAGATAGGCTTACTGGTCAACGCTGCTTTCCAGACTCACATTGCTGCTTGGTCTCTTCAACAACATAGGTGGCCGAGCCTGTGACAAATAAACATAAAAACATTAAAAAAAAACCTGGAACAAAAAAAAGGTATCTCTACCCCCCCCCCCACCACCACCACAGAGACCCATAGGAATGTTGATCCCAGACTTGGTTTGCCATCGGGGTAATCAGTACATTTTAATTTTGGTTCAGTGACCGGAGGAGTCTGGGATCAAACCAACAACCTTCTGATAGGGAAGCATGCGCTCTACTGGGTGAGCCACTGAATCCCACACTGCAGTGTTTTTGGAAAATGAGCTTATATATAAAAATCTACAGCATATGGATTTGAAAATAAAGGTTTTTGTTAAGATGTTAGTATCTTATGAGAGCGCTTGAGTAGTTGAGCATGAAAATATACAGCAGGTGTCTACACTCCAGAGGAGGAGGAGAGGAGTCAGTCTGCCCACAGTTTGTAAGGCTGCGAATGAGAGCCTGACTTCCCGATCAATTAAGGTTTACACCGCATATACAAAACCTCAAAGACTTAGATGTTTACATGATGAGAGGCAGGAGGCTTTAAGCTACATGCTGATCCCTTTTATATGCGTAGAGATACATCTGTGCTACTAGGAGCAGTTGAGAGATCTGATTCTCCACTCAAAAAGAGACTGCTCCTCACTCTAAGCTGGTCATGTGACACACTGAGAAATCCTCCAAGAAGCTGTAACCACCCTCACTAAAATGCCACAAATCTCCTAAACCAAACATTTTTAGCAGATTTAAAGCTACAACATCAAAAGATCAAAGTCTTGGGAACATTTTAAGTCTAAAATGGAGTCTGTGCGTGCATGTATGCCAGACTAGTAAGTTGAGCTGAGTTCCAATAGGATCCCGTCAATTTTTTAACTAGGAAAATGTATATAAAATTTCCCAAAAAATAGCAGAAAGAAGTTGAATACAAGCAGAAATGTCCTTGGTTGTCATCAGCACTCCTTGCCCCTTACCTCAAGCTCTGCCTCTGCACACTAAAACAGTGACACAGAATTGAAGCCAAAAACCAGTGACATTGAAAAAATACTGACACCGTCACTGAAAGCAGAAAGATTGGACGAAAAAATCTGCAGACCGTCACTGAAAAACACATCTGTGTCTGTGTTTTATTTTTCAGTATATCTTTTTTCAATGCAAATACTTGTTTCAGTGCCAATACAACTTTTTACAGAACAAATATTTCAATGCCGATGTTTCCTTGCAGTTTGGGTTTTGTTTTCAATGCCAAATCTTAATGCCCCTGTTCCATAGCTCCATACCACCCTGCCCTATTTCTGCCAACCTGTCCAAAGTGCACGGTGATTGGCCTGTGGTCATCCCAGGTTCGAAGTGGCCCCTCCCTCCTGATTGCACTGGTGGAGGAGGTAACCCCAGCTGTGTTGTCATCATCAATGACCGCCGACCCTCCTGTAGAGAAGCCGTTTTCTGCTTGCTCCTGAAGATGGAGGACACAGGGAGGTGGAGGTTGACATGGGTGAAAGGAGTGATGGCACTGCAGGGGCAGGGGGAGGGAGGCTGCACGCTGTGGCTGGGGTGGTGGGGTTCAGTTAAGGTAATTAAGGGAAGTTAGGATAGTGTTGCAGGTATTTTTTGTGAGGGAGAGACCAAGAAGTGTCACCACCTTTGCTGCTGTCATACCAGTGTAACAGTGTTTACAACAACAAAAAATGATCAACAGCGGTCTGTCACAGGGGCGGATCCATATACATACCTTCTGCTTTAGCCGGCTCTTGACTTCCTTAATACGCATTTTTGCATGGTCCTTGGCCTGTCAAACAAATATAAACAAAACCAGATCACTGCCATTTTCATCTCTAACTAACGATTCATTTTCTGGCTTTTAAGAGAATCGAGGGGATATGCTTACAAACTTGTAAACGGTCTTCATGGCTGGGTTTGCCTTGGTCTTCACTGTGTTGAAGATAGCCCCACCCCCTCTCTGTAAGGAAACATTTACACAAAAAAAGCCTATGTGAACCCTTTGGTTTTCTGCATTAATTGTAATAAAATGTGATCTAATCTTCATCTAAGTCACAAGTACAGACAAACACAATGTGCTCACACACAATTCTAATCTTTATTGAACACAAACATTAAACATTTACAGTTCTGGTGGAAAACGTAAGTGAATGTTTGTATTTAATAACTTATAGAACTTCCTTTGGCAGCCATAACTTTAATCAAGTTTTTGGATCAGATCTGCACAAGGTTCAAGACAAAATTTGGTCCATTCTCCCAACTTCTACTGAGTTTCATCTGGTGGACAGCCACCATGACTTTTTTACTTCACTGTTGGGATGATGTTTTCATGTTGGTATTCAGTACTCTCTTTTCATAGTATGTAGTATTAGATCTTCTTCCCCAACAGTTTGACCTCAATTTCATCAGTCCACAACACACTTTCCCAGCAGCACACTGTTGGGTGTTAAGGTGCTCTTTGGCAAACTTCAGCTACACAGTGATGGCATTTTTTGGAAAGCACGAGCATCCTCCATGGTTTCCTATTATGGACACCCTGCCTATTCACTGAACAGAGATGTTAACTAGTTCCAATGTTTCCTTTAAGCCTTTAGCTGTGAGGGGTTCACATACTTTTTCCAACCTAGATTGTGAATGCTTGAATGATGTATTCAATCTGGACAAGAACAATGAAATAATTTGTGTGTTATTAGTTAAGAGAGACTGTGCTTGCTCATTACTGTAACTTCAATCGGATCACTTTCTATAACTATTTCAGAACAGTAGGCAATTCAAAATTGTTTACATACTTTTTCTTGCAACTGTAATAACTGGCATATCTGCTATGTACCACATTCAGTTATGTAGAGTATTCTGAAAGGTCCTCTGACAGCAAATGGACATATTGTATAAGAGCATGAGAAAAGGTCTAAAGCTGCACCTGGAGGCTGAAGTATTTATTACAGACAAAAAACAACACTTGAATGGAATTAACTTAATCGACATTAGATTCCCAGTGTATTAGGTCCAACTAAATAAACTAATGCAGTCAAACAGTCCTGCAATAAATCGGACCCTCATTGAGTAGAAAACTTTGACACAATAGTAGTGCTACGGGAAAGGTCAAGGAATTCCTAAAAACATGACTCATCCTGGAAATAAATATGCTGTGGATGATTATAGAGTCAAATTTGACCTCACCAGAATCATTAGAAATCATCTCCTGGGGGGCATTCATGTACATCATCATTTTTGTGGCAATCTGGCTTGTAGTTGTCAGGATCTCTTTCTCTGTACCAAAATGTTGGGAGGATAGATGGACAGCCATACCATATACACTAACACTGCTATTCCCTGCTGTTAGATGGGCAAAACCAAATGGCAGAAATGCCAAAAATGTGTATAATGTATTCTTTATGTCATGAATAATGTGCTGTCTGGGTAATAGCATTCAGACAAGCTCACCTTCACTGTAAACAGCCACTGGTGGTAGGTCTTGTCACTGCCTGCGGGTCAAGTCACAACAATAAAAGGTCAACACCATCAACTAGTGGGCATGCTAGGTACAAACTGAGAGGGTCCAAGAATCTAGTCTGCAATCTGATGTAAAATCTTTGCCATGTCTCAGTAGTGTGCCACTGAGTTAGCAGTGTTCAGGTTTTTACTTTTGATCCTCTGTGTTTCTCTAACAAGAAGGTGATCTCACTCTATTACTTGTTCTTTTAATGTCCTGTCTTCAGCAGAGGTGTGAATGTGTCACATTGTGAAGTCTGGCATCTGCTGGCATCTACATTTTAGCAAATATCTGATCAGTTTTCTGATCTAACATACAGTGTGAAGAACTGACAGAACTGGAAGAAAATGAGAGACTTACTTCTATGGCAGTCTGACGTAGGTTGGGAACGGTTTTCTGATTCTGCATAATCAATCTGGTTCTTATCGAATCCAGTATTTATTTTCTGCATAGCTATGGGATCTGCTGGTCTTCTTTCTCTTACAATGACTGGTCAGAATGTGTTGTAATTCTGTTTTAATGATATCATAATAAAAGTGGTTTGATTGTGGCTGTTCAAAAAGTCTTCTGATTTACTGACTGAGAATATTATCAATAACTTTGTATCACTGCTCTGATAAATCAAACATCAGCGCTTTTCAAATGGTTCA
This sequence comes from Lates calcarifer, assembly GCF_001640805.2. Taxonomy (NCBI): domain Eukaryota; kingdom Metazoa; phylum Chordata; class Actinopteri; family Centropomidae; genus Lates; species Lates calcarifer. The sequence continues at coordinate 22,683,551 of NC_066841.1, forward strand.
CCACAGAAACATCTACTTCATCACACAGTAAGCTAGGTGAGCTGGTTGTGATCTAGTTAATGCTGTGCATAACTTTGCTTGAAAGTTGGTGTTTTTAATCTGATATCTGTGGTGGCGTCAGGTCGCACGATCTCCTCATAAATAGACATTGGACAAGGAAATGTTACCTGTATCTACTATGAATGAAAAAATGGTGACTGCATAAGGTAATTTGCATAGACTGTTAGTATTCATGCCAAATAAAAATAACAAGACATTTATCACATCTCCTGTGTTGCTTGAGCGACCCTCCTTGAATAAATGAATAAACACAAATTATAGGGCCTCAGTTTAAAATGGACCTGTCACTAACAACACATCACTACTAACTCACCTGCATACTCGCCCATGTTGATCTCCTCCTCAAAGATATCACTGAATCCTTCTCCTGAGTTCAACAGGTCCAGACGGCCGTCAATGAACTGCAGGAAGTACCACAACATGTATGAGGTGTGAGACAAAGGGTGTGTGTGTGTGTACTTGGTGCTATGTTTGTGAGGAGCAATTTAAGCAAAGGGATGGTGACATAATAAGGACATTAAGGGAGGAATTGTGAAAACCACAGAAACAAAAAACACAAGATTGGACAAGGCCAAAGAGTAAATAGTGAATGCTATTTAATGCTATGCTAATGCATATCAACACACATTAACACATATTTCTGTTAGAACATATTCCAACAGAAATGCTGATGCAAAATGGATGCCAAAATAAAAAGACCAGGGGCCTCATTCATAAATGTTGAAGACACACAAAAGAAGGTGTACTCCACTTCCTAAGCAAACTGTGGGATTTATAAAAAATAACCTTGATGGGAAAATGCACAGTCCTTGACAGAAACTGTCAACTCCATGTGTACAAAATCAAACCAGAAAAACAAGAAAATGCAACTCTGATGGTAGAAGGTTTTAACTGAAATACTACCTCTTACAAATCATAAGAGATTTGTAAATTAAAAAGGCTAAAAAGCTATTTTTATTAAAGAATAAACAAAAACTTGTTTATCTGATACTCCCTGGACTGCACACAAAAAAAACATGATTCAGGATAATAAATACAGAGATATCTGTTATCGCAAAAGAACGTGTAATTATCAAAAAAATTAAAACAATACTTGCACATAATGAAATTTATTCTCATAAATAAAGAGTAGGTGAAGAGTAGGAAAATGACATTTTTACACTGATGCCATTTCCAATGCCTCATTTGAGCAGGGCATAGTTTTATATATTATCATATCATATATTGTGATTTAATTGTGTTTAACACTTTGTACAAATAAGTAATAACAATGATAATGATGAGGGTGATGATGATAATAATAATAATAATTATCATTAGCTTTAGTGTGTACCTGTTTGAAGAGCTGCAGCTGAATGGCATTCTGGAGGAACTGTCTCATGGCACTGGAACGATGATTCACAAAGGTTTCCTCATTGAATGTTATCGGCTCACCCTAAAAATGCAGGGAAACACACCAACTGTCACAGCTCCAACTCATTACAAATTTAGTACCGAGCAGCCCTGGCCTTTGAGTTTGTTCAAATGTTTCTGTTGTCCATATTTTAGGCATGTCAGTGTGACTTTAGGAAGAAGAAATTTCCATCATAACCAAACCCACATGAAATGATCAGTGTCAGCTCTATCACTCTTTCTGTGTACCCTGCGTCCCTCATGTCTCAGGTCTACATCATGTACTGACCGATTCAATCTGCAGAGCATTTCTGTAGCTGCCGAACAGAGCCGCCTGACTCTTGAGGAAGGCTCGAGCCACACCATCCCCTGTTGTTGTTGAAACCTTCTTCAAACGACTTTTTAAAGATGAAACCTGTGGGACAGGACATTCATATAAAAAACTGGACTGTTTTTTAAAAATACGTGTGCACTCTATAGTAGTCCTTACCACATCATTGGGCAGACTTTGAAGATCATCATAGGGGGTTTCCAGAGTATTTGTGTCCACATTCAGGACCACCACATCATCCAGAGCCATGCCTCGAACTTTCTATGAGAAGAAACAACACATGGTATATTGACAGTCAACAAAAGACAGTAAAGTCACTATGCTTGAAAGTCAAGCAAATACATCTGTATGATGCGTGTATATTGTGTAATGTCTGTACATACTATGCATTATATATGCACACTGTTTGTGTATTCTCTCCAGTGTTTGAGAGTCACAACAACCAAATTCCTCACGTGTGTTAACAAGCTTGGCGAAGAAATCTGATTCTGGTAAATGCAATTTAAAAACCTGATGGTAGCAGGGGAAGCAATGTAAGAAAATTCAAACATTTTCATTGTTATAAAGCTTCAATGACCTAGTTCCTTTGTGCTAGTTATAGACACCTACCTCCATCAGGCTGGAATGTACTCCAATGAGGTAAGGCATTGGGGCACTGGAAAAAAGAGCCAGAGCCATCGTTACAACATGTATACCTCAGATAACAACTTTTAGACCTTCTACTCTCTGTGTAGTCTCTAGGCTCTACTGTGTGTCATGCTTTTATTGGTATTTAATAAATCCTGGGTGACATATAGTGTTCTTCAAATGCTCCCTCTTATCTCTTGGATCTGTCTGATCACTTCCCAAGTCTTAGGTTAAAGCTGAAAATCCATTACTTTCTGCATATATAAACTACACAATTAAGTATTATTTGTTGGTCTGACTTTACATATTTTTTCAACTTGAACTCAAAGTAGTTACGCTCATGAAACTCAAAACTTAAGCCAACATTTCACATTAACCTACATGCAGTCGATTTTTAAAGAATCTTGAAGGCCTCAGGTGTATGTGTGTGTGTGCTGTTGTGCAAAATCAAATATATCATGTACTAAATACTAAAATATGATGAAATACACTTACAACATAAGGAGGGGAAAAGAGGAATTAAGGCCTTTCTCTAATATAATACAGATCTGGTTTTCTCTTATGATAAACCAAGAGTCACTTTTTCAGAGTTACACTGTTAATGTTCATGTTTTAACTTCAGTACTTTGTAATATTATGAAGAAAAGCTGAATATAGATTCATGGTCATGATCATAACATACAGAAAAACATTCCCACTCTATGAAAGACAGAGGGTTCTGTTAAGGTCCCCCTTCTCTTCCTCAGTTCCTGCCCTGGTTTTGTCTCTATCCAGTCTTCCCCTCTCCCTCTGTGTTTAGGGGTGTGTGTGCTTTTTCCTCAGGTGCGTGGCGTGGCACCGGCACAGCTGCTATCTATTAACTCATCCTCACCTGTTCAGTCTCTATTTTTCTAGTTTTCTGCTGGTGCTCCTTCCGCTCCTGTGGATCTCCAGCCGCCTCTGTTAACCTCCTGGCTTCCCTCCCCGGGCTCTCACCGCCACCCCCCTGGACTTTTCCCCCAGACCTTATTCCACCTGTTGCATTGTTGCTGCAGCAATAAACCACTTCTGTCCCTGCACTCCTGGTGTTCTGTGGTCTGACTCAGCATCAGGGTTCTGTACATGTTAACCCATAACAGGGTTCATTGGTGTTTGTAATGATGCATAGATATACTGTATATGTACAGTCTTCGTCTTAGGTGCCACTGTGTGATTAGCTGTATTGAAAATGCACTGTGTTTAAAACAGGTTTGGAGAGATAATAGCCAGCATACTTACCAGCAGTAGTCTAACAGATGTTGAGGCAGGACAGGAATATAAACATGTTGCCAGTGCATTGGATATAGCATGGCTGCAGACCCATGGACACAAGCTGTTAACTGTGCCAAGGACAAATACAGGATATGTGATGTTAAATTGCTTCCCTTTATATGCAGTTATTTCAACTGTTTGAATAAAATTGTCTGAATAAAATCCATAAATACTACATGATATAGAAATATACAATAAGATATATTATATTGTGTGTTATTGTGTAGGATTGCCAAATTAATTCCAATTATATTAGACATAATGATGGCACCTGATGACAGGTGTCATGGAGAGAAAAACATAATAATTTGTGCAGAGAATTTGTTCTTATGAATACTGAATTATTTGCATCATATTATTATTGCTAGAATACTGCATTCACCTCATTGTTTTCATCCTCTTTCACACACTTTCATATATGGCCAAGATGCTGCATGGAATGTTGTTTAGCACTACTGACCCGCTTTGGCTGCTATGAGGTACACATATACCACAGTGCAGAAAACTGTTAATCTATGTAAGATCAGGAATTTAATGTGGTTTTGTTTTAATTATGGATATAGATTTGTAAATATTCTTTTTATTACATTGTGTTCTTTTTGACATCCCTTCAACGTACAAAAACTATTACTAACAGTGGAATACTAAACCATGTATGACCACTGGTTATGGTGATAGAGTAACTAGAAATGTTAAAGTCCAAGACTAACTGACTGAGTGATCAAGTTATGCCACTGGTTGAACTGATGCCGAAATTTCCCCAGCAGCTGTTGGTGTTTCAAAACGAACTGACGTGAAGGGGTAAGTTTACGGGTAGTGTTGCCTACTTAACATTTTTGACGCTATGTTTACCAACTTGTCAGACCCCTCTAGCAATGTTTTTTTTAAAGCACCTGGTGACAAACCAGTGGTCAGTATTGCCCCATGGTCAGGCTTTCCTTCCATAGGTACATTTCTCATTCAACTGACCACAGCGCAGCTGACATACATGTGAATGAGTCTCTGCCTTTCTCTCTAAGTGATGATTTTATTTGATGATTTTACTCCCAGAACAGCAGCTGTCTTTAACTTCTGTGTCTGGTGATTTTGTCAGACAACAGTTGTAAAATCAGGATTTTAACAGTGCAGAGCAGCTATGTGACTGCTGGTTTAACATTAAATCTCAGTGGGCTGCTTTCAGCCACTATTTCATACTCATTCCATTGCACAACTACAGAAACACATGTAAATGAGAGCAGTTTTATTTGGAATTAGTCTAAAATACTGTATATGTGAGCACAGAGAGCAGGAGAGAAGGTTTCATGTGGGTTACTAGGTTTTGACCTAGTCTTGTTGGTATATTTGTCCCAAGAAGGAATACTGTCTGGGATTGGTTTACTGATTTCAGTTGAGATCCAAATTGGTGGGTGCCTACTTAATTCATTCCACAGTAATAAAATGTTAGTGACCCTGACCTTAAATTCTCAAAATGACAGTTTAAAGAAAATATTTTCTAAAGGTCACAGGGTAAATGCAGTCATGTAAACTTTAGACTCTGACAGACCTTCTCGTTACTTAAAGAGACCAAAATGGACAGAGCTGTAGAGAGAGAAGAGAGAAGAAACAGGAAGTGGACTCTACTTACAGTGCTTAGTTTGCTACAGCAGATGAGGATTCGACGTTCATAAAGCATACTAGCGTACAGATGAAGCATGTTATTGACATCTACTGCTACAAAGTACTCTGTTAGGTTTCTCTGCAAGGGTCAAACACAACAAGAGATAAATAAATAATTAGTTGTGAAGGTAAGCATCAATGGAACATGATTCTGTATGAATAGTATGAACTGTGGCTCAAATCAAAAAACTCAAAATTGCACAGAAAGTATCCAGTAACCACTGTAATTGAAAATGTACAAGTGCTAAATAGTAATGCATCCCTTTTATGAGTCTTTATAACTAATTTATAACTGATCTTATAGAATTTAGAACTGCACTAAGGATGAGAAATTGAAAAATGTAATTTGATCTCCAACAAATATACTGGATTCAAGCAAAATCAGCAGAATAAGCAAAACAAGAGAAACACCCCTTATTCTTACAAATATGCAGTTAAATACATGCTGATCAGCCACAACATTAAAAGTGCAGAAGTGAGGTGAATAACATTGATTATGTCAATACAGTGGCATCAGTCAAGGAGTGGAATTTATGAGGCGGCAAGTAAACAGTCAGTTAGTTCTTGAAGTTGATGTGTTGGAGGCAGGAATGATGGGCAAGCATAAGGATCTGAGCGACTTTGTCAAGGGCCAAATTGTGATACACAGACACCTGTGGGGGTTGGGGGGGTGGATGGCACCAGGATGCACTATGGGACGAGGGCAAGTTGGCAGAGTGATGCTCGGAAACCTTTGGTCCTGGGCGTTCATGTGGATGTTATTTTGATACGTACCACCTACCTAAACATTGTTGCAGACCAAGTACATCCCTTCATGGCAACAGTGCTCTCTGATGGCAGTGGCCTCTTTCAGATAATGCACCCTGCCACACTGAAAAAATATTCAGGAATGGTTTGAGGGATATGACAAAGAATTCAAGGTGTTGGCTTGGCGTCCAACTTCCCCAGATCTCAGTCTGATCACATGTCTGTGATATGTGCTGGAAAAATAAGTCGGATCCATGGAGGCCTCACCTAACAACTTGGGAGACTTAAAGGATCTGCGGCTAATGTCTTTGTGCCTGATACCATAGGGCACCACCTTCAGAGGTCTAGAAGGGTGTATAGGTAAGAGCTGTTCTGGCAACACCTGGGGGACCTACACAAAATTATCCAGGTGGTTTTAATGCTGTGGCTGATCAGGTTATATGGTAGCATGTTGCTTTGAAGGCACTATGTCAACTTAACCTTGACAGAGAAAACACTACTGTAGTAGTCAATAATCTGTTGTAATAATCCTGCTGCAAAGATTTTTTGCAGCATATATAAAGCAAATCCAGCAAACAGAAAAACATCTTGACGCAGACTACTTCATCTGGTTCAAATACATATTTACCAGATACCATTTTTTGGACGATTCAGCAGTCAGACGAGCTCTTTTATTTTAAATGGCTGACACTACAGTCCTACTCCTCACAGATACAAATCAATTGTGACAGTGTTTCTTCTTGCCCAAACGTAAGGGAGTTTAGAAGTTAGACTGATGTCTTTCAGCATCTTATCAGTGTTCTGAAATGAATCATGTCAGTCTGTCAGACAGTGATAAAATTAAATAAGCAAGAGAGAACACTCACATTCTCAGGTATGCTGGGGAGTTCCCTTGTGTCAGGCACAGTAAAGAAGGAATGCTGGTGAAAACAGAATACAAGAGAGTCAACTTCATGAATGCTTTCTAAACGAGACTTTCTGAAAAAGTGCAGCTTTTCACTACAACTTAAAAGCGTGGTCAACTGGCACAACAAGAAATACTTTTGACTATCAAAAAAATCATACAAACTAGTCTGTTTCCAAAATGAGCCTCTGTCAAAAAAGTACTGATAGTACTACACAGAAACACTTCTATGAATGGATTTTGCTTATGTTCTACATTTATGTCCTACATTGTGGAGCAACAGTTCCCAGGATGCTTTGGCAAATGTAAACAGGAAGTATAATGTTGCAATGGAGTCAATAATTTCGGTGTGGGTTAAAATGTGAGACCCACTATGTGCGGTGTACCTACAGATGTAGAGACAACTATCCCTGGATTACTTTGATACTAAAGAGAACCTTCTGTCCTTCAGTTTTCTCAATAACCACTCATCTCATCAAGTTCAAACTTGGCAGGTGTATTCCTGAGGATCCAAGGAAGGTCAGAGTCAATGTGAAGTTGACAATGATATCCTTGGAAAGTGTCACAGAAGCTAAAAATGTGTATGTATCCGGTGAGCTCTGTAACAGCCACTGCTCCAACTGCTGGTGAGCAGCCAAATCGTCATCCACCTACAACAACTAACGGTTGTTTTCACCTCATACAGTATCTTTGCTTTGTGATGTGGTGCACCTCTGGGGAGATGCACTTCACAGTTTGAAAAGCTCTTCTGTAGTGGCAGTAGAATATACCTGAACAACATTCCTGAAGTTTGATTTCAGTTAGATTGAAGGGGTAACTCAACTATCAGTAGCATTATTTTCTTTGAGAAGGAAACAGATACTTGCAGCATTTCTAGTTTACACTGAGCTAAGTTAGATGTGATGTGGTGAAGTCAGACTCACCACACCAAGATGAACAGGTACCCCAGGCTCAGGGATGGGAAGTGCATGTAGCGATACCAGGAGCTCTTGCCATTGGCTTTCCTGAAACACATGATCAAAAATTAATGTGTGGTGTTGTGTGCATGGCAAACACACAAACATAACTCCAAAGTCAAATGGATTTCTTGGAAAACAAGATGCACAGTTTGCACAGAATAAATACTGCAAAGTCATACAAGACAATGACACTTAATACCTTTATAAACTCTGTCAGCAACGTTATCATCACACAACAATAGTGCTGAATGATTTATCGAAATTGAAAGGCATTCGCGATTTGACCTAAAACGATTTGCAAATCGCAAAGGCTGAGATTATTTTTATAGCAGAATCAGTGGACGCATCTGTACACTTTATTTTAGCTGCCTCACAGTTCACACACAGAGCACTGCAGGAGCAACAGAGTGACAGGCTGTAAACTTTACAACCACATCTGGTCTTAAAATGACCACACAACCTAACTAACTGTGGAATTAGATACTTGATGAAAACGGAGAGCAAAGTGACAGCGCGATGCAGACTCTGATTCTCTCCACTCCAGTGTCACGTGAGAGCTGCATGCTGTCTGCAGCATACATGCTGTCGCTATACACATCTCCGCTAAAATTAAAATTCTTGTCGCTGACATTATAAAGTTGCAAAATACCTGGTTGAGCCAAGAAGGAGAGAGAGAAAGAAGAGAAAAAGAGAGAAAATGGTAGAATGAACTAGCTAACATGAAGTTAGGTTTGTATTTAGATTTTGTATTTTCTACCAGGACAAATCCTGTAGAGTTTTATTCAGCTGTGTCTGTCTCTACTGGCTCTCTGTGTGTGCCTGTCAGTCTCCTGTCATTCCCCCTGAGTGTATCAGCCTTTAAAGAATCACCACAGGCAGCAGTATGACCAATGTAAAGTTACTGCAAAGAAGGAAAGAGAACGTAATGCTACTGTTTGTTCTATGGTTCATTATGTGTATGTTCTATACCATTTATTGTTAGAATAAATACTATATAATTTTGGATTCATATATTTTCATCTTCATCCATGGATTAGTACACAGAGCAGTTCATACTTCAATGATTTCTTAAGTGGTAATGCTCCGTCACATGTTTTACACTTCAAAACATTCATGGAAAAAGTACATAGCTAAAGATTATATGCAGGGATTTTGATCTCAATGCACCTGTATGATCTCATACTAATGTGTAATAACATGTTCTAACATGAACCCTCAAATGCATGTTGCAACGCAAAAATAAACATCATAACTTAAACTGTTTTTTCCAACTGTCCTTTTTCCACAAACTTTCTGAAGCCCCCTCGTATATAGTGAATATATACGAGGGGGCTTGAACATATAAGTATGACTTTCAAAATTATATCTCAAATCGAATTGCAATCGCAGTATCTGTCAGAAAAAATTGCAATTAGATTTTACAGTTTAGATAATCTATCAGTGTTCTAAATAAATTCAACTTAAACAGAAACTAGCTGTCTGTACCAGTACCAATTTTTGTAGTTATCTATATCTGAGGCCAATATGACAAATCAGGGAAAATATTGGAGCTGATCAAATTCACAGCAAAGAAAGACATGATGGGACAAAACATGATGGGCACCTGTACTTACCTGGCCTTTGATAGTGTAATCTGCAAGGATATTAAGTAGTTTGTAGAAGACTTCAAACCAGGGCAGGTAGCTGAGAGAACAAAAAAGTGTTTTTTACTTTTAACAGGATGGGAGTTACATCGTTTGCAATATCACTTTGAACACTGAGGCAATTTCAGAATCTGTCAGATTAACTGACTTTGATTGACTGGTTGTTTGAGGAGTGATTGGTTTTATTGGGAAAATTTCAGCTCAAAGGAGTTACTATTTCAGTCTTTAAAATCCTCACACCACAAATGGCTACAATTGTGCTAAATATTGCCAACATTATGCTGCAGATGAGACGCCACATATGTTGATGCTGTGAATGTTATCTTCAATATTTCAATCATCAAACATCATTAATATTAAAATATTTACTCATAAATTCTCTAGGCTAACGGCTGGAGTATAGTAAATGTCAGGCTAAACATGTTTTTTTGCCAGAACTTTTTCAAGTTCTGGAAAAAGAAGGCTTTAGTATCTCTGTACCACCATTTTCCATCCTTCCTTCTGCAAAGATCCTGACCTCTGGATACCACTGGACTACCCACTGAATACTACCTTAAACTGGGGGAACGCTGACTGTAGACATACACACACACACACACACACACCACACACACACACACCACACACACACACACACACACACACACACACACACACACACACACACACACACACACACACTCACCTGAGAATGCAGTAGCAGGTGTGTGCACCTGAGGACAGACGACAGAAGCCAAACCTCTGTTTGCTTTCAATGTCAGTCAACACAAAAGTGAAGTTCTGGCCAACCTGGTTGACAGTCAGGCTGCAGGGTGACAGAGGTTCAGAGGGCAGACCGAGGAAGAGACGAAGAGGAAGAGAGAGGAGAGGGATGAAAGAGGCAATGCACCAACCTTTAAGCCTTCTGGGTTAGCAGGCACTGATCTGTGTGTAGACCCATGATTCTGAAACTGGGGTCCCTGCACCCCTGGGATGCACAGCTCCTGCTGCTGATTAGCATATCTAGCTAGCGACGATGGATACATATTTAAGTCTGTCCACTTCATCAAGTGATGCTAAGCCCAAACCAGCTCAACTGAGAAAATATGATGTTATCTTGAGTTTGGTTTTATTAAGAACAGTGATGGAAGACCAAAATATCTCATGTGTCTTCAGGTGCTAGCAAGCAATGAGGCCAGCCAAGCTAAAGTGGGATCTGATCACAAAGCACCCAGAGTTTAAGGACAAAAGATTTTTTCTGCCAAAAGGGTGAGGGATACAAGCGCCAGAAAACATGAATGGTGAACCTGGCCACAACTTCAGAAAAAGCACACAGGGCTTCTTATTTGGTGTCTCAACAGATCACAAAAAGTAAGAAACCACACTGAAGGTCTAAACTAATCAGGTTGAAAAGTTTGAAATATAAATAATTTCTACGACATCTAGGAGTACAAATGGCAGCAAACATACTTTTCAATCTGCGTGAGGATTAGAAGGAACATTTTCTCCCTTGTAACGGGTCCCTGGCCCCAAAAAGTTTGAGAACCCCTGGTGTAGACGACAGGTAAGAGTTCCTGAAGGAAATCTATATACTTAATTTTTCATTAGAGTCACCACTTAACCTGCATGTCTTTGGACTGTGGGAGGAAGCAGAAGTACCCAGAGAGAACCCATACAGGAACAGGGAGAACGTGCAAACTCCACACAGAAAAGGTGAACTGGGGTTGCTAACCACTGCATCACTGCACCACTGTGCCATCCTGTTCAATAACATCTGTGGCCAAAAGGTCACTGTGACCTTGACCTTTGACCACCAACATTTAATCAGTTAATCTTTGTCAATAATATCTCAATCAAAAAAAATCTAAAATGTCAATAAAATAAATAATATCCCTGACATCAAAATACTGAGTGAAGTTTGTAAAGACTGAGGAACACAGACATTAGTCAGTATCAGTGCTTCTTCCTGTCCTCTCTCTGTTGCAATTCCCCGTCTGTGAGCACCACTGGTAGAGAGACAGAGGGAGGACTTGTCTCAGCCAGTAATGTTTACAGGAATTTGCCAAATTTTAAGATTTGTGGCAAAGTAAGATAATCAGTTAGACTCCATAGACAGCTTACCCTTTGTTGTTTGTAACAATTCACTATTAGCTTTACCTGTGCACTGTGGTTGTATTAAACATGCTGGCAGACTGCAGACAGAACAGCTGAAAATAACTGCTTGTTCAAATGCTTGTTGAATAGGTGGTTTGACAAAGTACTTGGCCTTCACTTTTTATTTCATTTAGAGTAATAATCATAACTGCTGTCAGAGAGGAAAGAGGAGCAGCGCGCACATAAATGATAAAATAGAAAATCAGTGTGTGGCAGTGCTGCCACAAATAAAGCAATGTATAGGAAACACTGAACCTGACCAAGAACAGTGCATATATTTGCAAGTTTCACTGGTGCTCCTAGATGTAGAATTTATTCTCACTGTCTACAAAAGGCAAACAAAATGGTTGCAGTCTGGAGCCCTGTGTGTGCATCATTATGACAACTGATGATGTGCCTTTTAAGCGCAGTGTACAGTCCTGTTTGTCAAGTACAGTGTGTGTGTGCGTGTGTGCATACCTGTCCATGCTGAAAGGGAAGCAGAACTTGGGCACAGTCTGAAGAGTGTCCTATGGGACACACATGATGGATATTACAGTACAGTAGTTATATGTATGATCATCATCATGCACTAATGATACTGTTCTGTATTAAAATGAATAAGCAAGGAAACATGATATCCCTTGTATTTCCAGGTTGCCCCCATTTTCCATTTGTAACAATGAAAACACTGTAAACAAAAGTGGTGCATATACTGGTTAGGCTTAAGCGTGTGTACAATTTAGAAAGAACTATGGGGGAAGAGTTACAAACATATGAAAAAGAACTCAATCAATAGCTGTGAGGAGGGTGAAACACAGAAAAAGTGAAAGGAGATACTGTATAAGATGTGTTTCAAACCTGGTCTGTGTAATCTTCAGGGAATTGCCTTTGCACCTCTGGCCCTGATAGAAACGACAGACATAAAAATCAGGACTTAATAGAGCACATTCCTTCATTTTTCACCTTATGCCTATTGTCTATCATGTCTTTATTGCTGAATGTTGTCCCCAGCAGGTGGAGTCAGTGTCATGCTGATTCCTCATGTGAGAACAAGTGTTTGCAAATATGAGAAGGGTTCCAGAAAATGTTTAGAAATGTTAGATATCACCTCTACACATTAGATACTGGATTGTAATCCCCATGTTTTCAGAGACACGTGATATTTTGGATATCATAAATAAAACCCCACATAGTTATGAACTTGTAAATGACAAAACATCCTCCACAAATAAAACTGTGTATGATTTCCCTTAATTAATTCAAATACTGATAAATATTCCAGTTATTTTCAGTCCTATGTTAATAGACAGAAATAAAGATCAGAAGTGAATGTGTGAAATCCAGTTTTTAAAGTAGTCAGACTGAAGGAGAACTGTGTGACACAGAGAAGAGTACGGCATCTTTAAGACTGAACAGGAAATGACAAGAGGCACAAGAAATTCTTAGAAATACAGTCAACAGCCTTTCCTCAGTACCCAGGAAATTGGTCACAGACAGACAATTACAAAAACGCCTCAGAAAGAGACAAGATGTTGTCCACAAATTACCATGTAGCTTAAAACCAGCTGTTTTAGATCTTTTGGACTTATGAGGCCTTATAATGAACCAGTGTGATGAACCACCACTTATGACTCCACATTACAGTTTGCATATTTTTAGGAGTTATAAGCAACTCCGATAGTGATTACTTCCTGCTCAGACTTTATCATTTGACATACCTGTCTGAGATCCCAAAATAACAAATTCCACATATAAAACTGGAATTCACTGTCTAAAAACCAAGTTTGTGTAGCATGCATATATATTCTCTCTCTCTCTCACACACACACACACACACACTCACACTCACACTCACACTCACACTCACACACACAGAGCATTCAGAAAGTATTCAGACCCCTTGATTTTTTTTTTTCACCGTTTCAAATTTTGTAAAGTTGCAGCCACATGCAATTAGCAAATTTTAGTTTATTTTAAAAAATTGAAATATCATATTGACAAAAGTATTCAGACCCTTTACTATGACACAAATTAAGCTCAGACTTTTATTAATTATTTGAACCATTTTAGAATGATCTTTTTATTTGACTTTATTTTCATTTCATTTATTTTGTACATTACTACATTACTGTATATATTTTTTTTAACTGTTTCTGTTTGTTTGTCTTTGATTTACATTTTGTATTGTAAAGCACTTTGGAGCTGTGCTTTGAAAGTTGACATATAACAGAAGGAAAACCAATTCTGTGTCATGACTGGTTTCCCCCAGACATTTATTATTGGTTTCATCAGACCAGAGAATCTTGTTTCTCACAGTCTGACAGTCCCTAAGGTGCTTTTTTGCTAACTTTGACTGAGGAGAGTCTGTCTGGTCGCTCTGCCATAAAGCCCAGACTGGTGGAGTGCTGCAGTAATGGTTGTCCTTCTGGAAGTTTCTCCCATCTCCACAGTGGATCTCTGAAGCTCAGCCAGAGAGACCATCAGAATCTTGGTCACGTGATCACGTCACTTGATTGCTCAGTTTGGCAAGCTCGAGTAAGACACCAAGTTGTTCCAGGCCTCTTTCATTTCATTTCCAGTGCTCTGATTTGTGAAGCTCTTTTTCTTTCTTTCGTTTTTTAGTTTAGTTCAGTCAGGGAATAAATAAATAAATGAAATAAAACAGGAAAATACATGTACTGCAGTTATGTAAGTAGTAGCTAATTCAAACAGCAGTAACATTATATATTAGTACATTATTCCCTTTAACTACAGGATATTCTCCACACAGTGGTGCTTGAAAGTTTGTGAACCCTTTAGAATTTTCTCTACTTCAAATATACGACATAAAAGATCACTGGATTTTCACGCAAGACCTAAAAGTAGATTAAGAGAATCAAACTAATGTTTTAGAATGGCCAGGTCCTGACCTGAATCCAATCAAAATGTTGTGGAGGACCTAAAGTGAGCAGTTCAGGTGAGGAAACACTGTAGCCCAGAGTTGAAGCTGTTCTGTCCAAAGGAATGGGCTAAAATTCCTCCAAGCTCATGTGCAGGACTGATCAACAGTTACTGGAAACTTTTAGTTGCAGTTAATGCTGCACAAAGGGGTCACACCAGATACCGAGAGCAAAGGTTCACATACTTATGCCACTCACAGATATATAATACTGAATCATTTTCCTTAAGAATTAAATCATAGAGAATACTATTTTGTCTTATTTGTTTAATTGGGTTCTCTTTATCTACTCTTAGGCCTTAGGACAATGATGTTTTAGGTCATACTTATGAAGAAATATAGAAAAATTGTAAATGGTTCACAAACTTTCAAGCACCACTGTATATCTTTACTGTAAACTGTTTCGATTTCCAATGCAAAACAGAATGTTTTGATTAAAGAGGCATTTACTTTCGGTTTCTGATCAGACCAGGCAGTTTTTCCAATCTTCTGTTGTCAAATATTTGCAAGTCTCTGCAAATTGTGGCTTCAGTTTCCTGTTCTTAGCGGACAGGAGTGGCACCCAGTGTGGTCTTCTGCTGCTGTAACCCATCTGCTATAAGGTTTGACGTGTTGTGCATTCAGAAATGATCTTCTGCAGGCCCTGATTGTAAGGAGTGGTCATCTGAGTTACTGTTGCCTTCCTATCAGCTTAAAGAAGTCTGGCCATTCTCCTCTGACCTCTGGCATCAACAAGACATTTTCACCCAGAGAACTGCTGCTCTCTGGATTTTTTCTCTTTTTCAGACTATTCTCTGTAAACCCTAGAGACGGTTGTGTGGGAAAATCCCAGTAGATCAGCAGTTTCTGAAACACTCAGATTAGCCCGTCTGCCACCAACAACTCTGCACGTTCAAAATCACTTAAATCACCTTTCTTCTCCATTCTGATACTCGGTTTGAACCTCAGCAGGTTGTCTTGATCATGTCTACAAGCTTAAATGCATCAAGTTGGTGCCATGTGATTAGCTGATTAGATATTTGTGTACAGGTGTACCTAATGAAGTGGCCTGTCAGTGTATATTATGCAAAAGTTTGGTTTTGGGTCAGTTTTTCGAGAGTTAACTGCAGATTTGAGATTCACTGAGTGTTTGGTCATTTGACTTAGCAGGACTCCAACTTGTCAAAGCAGGAATCCCTCAGGGAATTCAGTTGTGTGGACTACTTTTGATTAAGTGCATTACAGACCTGAATATTATCAATACATTTCACTGTCGGTTTGATTCACTGTATCATCAGACAACAGGACTTTTTGTCATCCCCCGTGAAATGCTGGTATTTCATAATCACCCCAAGTGTTTTGCCTCATTTCTCCTCCTGAGAAGAGGCTTAGAAATTGCTACAGTACTTTCGCTGTTTGGAGTCTTATGTTTTTATTTAGCAAAGTCTATATCTGTGATGAAGTTGCTTTTCTATCTCCCAGGGAACATAGCTTGATGTACTGATCCTCTGATGGTGTGGTCACTTTTGGTCTGCTTGATCATGCTTTGGATGCAACTGATTCAGTTTCTGACACTTTCATTTAGTTCAGATGCCATTTTTCCCACTTTCACAATGCTACTTAATAAGCAATGATTTGCTGGAAACAGCCTTATTTATGAAAGGCAAGCATAGGCTGAAAGTTAAGTTACTTGAAAACGCCTCTCATGCCTAGATCAAATCCATCTGAACATGTGCTTCAATGACAGGGTTACAACTCAAGGAAAAATGACCTTTTTTTTTCCTTTTACAAGGGAGTTAGATAGGTCAATGCCCCAATGTTGTCTAATTTGTCTCATTGCTGACCTAAAAATAATGCAAAGTCTTAAATATTTCTATACTTCATTTTACATGACACAATCTTTAAATGTTTAAATGAGTCTTCAAACTTTATGATAATTTCCAGGTTCACATATTTACCCCTGTCATTAAAACCACTGACTGGTCTTAATGTTGTGGCTGATGGGTGTATCAAATTCTTAGACATTCACCTGCCTTGGCTAAAGCAATGACAAGGGGACGTGTTATTCTTTTGGGAGTGATGAACTTTTTGACAAATAAGTGAAATGTTCTTAGTGACTGACCACCTTTTGCAGAGCAAATAAAGTGTGGTGCTGCTTTTGTAAAAAAACAACAACAACAACAACTTTTGTACAGGTAAAACAAAATCAGACAAATCACACAAGCCTTGTGTCAACTCATATTATTATTCTTTATCTTGTTCTACAACATAAAGTCTGAAAGTTGAAATGCAATGTGACTTTATGCATATGGTAAGCTTTGATGGCTGTATTCATTGTTTATTATCAGTGTTAAACAGAAGATGCATGCAGTCTACAGTCTTACCTGTACCCACAGCCTTCACAGACTTACCAGAGCTGTGTGTGGTTGGATGGGCTACTTCCAGATACACCTCAAAAGTGGAAACTGGACTCTCCCTAGAGAGAGGATAACAGTTCATCAGTGGTTTCTTTGCATGTTATGCTTATCATTTAATGTAGCCTTCCATTTATAAATATTATATAACTTTAATTAACTAATTAAATGACAGACACAATACAGAACCAGCTAGGTTAACCTTCAAAACAAACAATTCTCCTATATTACCCCAGGCTTGAAGAAACTGTACTTCCCAGTATAATGTACTATCACTGGACTTCACAAATTAGAATATATTACAGAATGAACTAGATAAAATGCATTTCCTGCAGAAAATGCATGTGAATGCTTTGCATTCGCACTATTGCTCTTCAAATCATTATCCATATTAGTAATACTATTTTTTTTTTTTAAATCTATAATCACCTGCTGCTGGACTCAAACCAGCAACCTCGTGATCAATAGGCAACTGCTCTACCAGTTGCACCACTGAAGACCACAGGGTTCTGTGCAGTGCTAAGATCAATTGTAGTGGTAGTGAAATTGCAAAAACAGTATAAACAGTGCAATTGCAAAAAGCGTAAAATGTTCATAATGCTCTCTGTTATTAGTGTGAATGCTGAGAGCTATTAAAACCATTCAGGTACCAAAATGTTCAGCTCATTCAGGACATTCCTGCTTGTATACAACTTTTTTGTACTATTTACAATTTTTGTAATATTTAGCTTTTTCTGCAAAATTCTTTTCATTCAAATGAATGGACAGAATGTTCAAATTCTCCAAAACTTCAGCCTCTTTAAACCTTTACTACTTCAGCATACTTTCGCCTAGAAACTTCATTTAAACTTTAAACTGAACTGAAGAAAATGTTTTGGGTCCCACCTGGATGATGACATGTGGTGAATGCAAGAATAGAACATGTCCTAACAAATCCTGTGAAACCCAGGATAAGATTATTCCCAGACTACATGTAACCCATTTGCCATGAGCCACTTGATATAAGTATGATCCTGTGTGCTCTCAATTATATCTGAAATGTAACAAAGCTGTCGCACATATATTCATCTTATGTAGTTGTACCCAAACATTTAGATTTTTTGGTTGTCAGCCCAGGGTGAAGTTAAGAAACTATTTTGGATAGCTGTACCTCCAAATTCACTTTATTGTGTATTGGGATTAGACTCCAATTTTGAATGTAGAGACAAGTACATTCTTAGAAGCACTTTGTATGCCACAGGCCTCACAATATTACAAAACTGGTTCGAGGACAGTCCCCTGATTTTCTAACTTTTGTCTATTTTTCCATTGGAGAAACTAGTACATGCACTATAAGGTAGTTTTGATGAGTATGTAAAGGACTGGTCCCCAACAGCAATGTACATGAAAAAGGACTGGCTGAGAGTAAAAAGTATGAGGGTTACAAGTATAAGAAAATAACCACATGTTGAAAATTCACCTTGTTGTGACTACTGGTGTTACTTTTCCCTGTTTGTTTATGTGTTCTTTTTTGTGTTTGGTGTTTTGTGGTATGCATTATAATTGGCTTATATTGAGATGAAATGATATTAATACTACGAAGAGATAACTTATCTCCCATAAATACACCGTATAAAAAACCAACGGAATAAAAGTGTCTCAGTTTAACAGCTGACATGGTCCTGCAATATTTACATTATGTTAGAGGAGTGACATAAGGTTACAGGCAAACATAAGAACATCTGTCAAACCCCAGCATCTCTGTTCTGCACCTCAGTCCTGAAAACTAGCATCATTTAGGCAGAAAACTTGACAGTTACCATGTTTACACTAGCTGTACATCCAGAAACATGTTCCTACCTCACTGCTACTCATCTGACTCAACTTGTACCCGTCAAACATGTTTTCTTAACTTGTAAATGACTAACAGTACTGTTTTTTGTACAGTATGGAGAAGTGCCGCCAGTGTTTTTAGCCTGTGTCGCAACAAGTCAGGGCCTTGCACGGCACTGTCCAGTGACTCACTGGAGCAAAGCTAACGAAGCAGCCGGCTGTTAACAGCTTCAGTTAGAGCAGTGGATAAACGTTCTTACCTTATGCGGGACCCCATCCTTATCCTCGCCCTGCCGTCGCTGACAGCAGATAACAATGGGCAGACGCGTCTGTCCGGAGATGATTTTCTGTTGCTAGCCTGTCACATACTACGCCATGGCCTCTCTACACGCTTAGATCACGCTGTGCATCGCGCTGAACTCTGGGAGTTGTAGTTCTATTCTGGAGAACACGTAAATTCATAATAAGGAGTAACATAGTACAAGAAACTACAGCGTCCATAATGCGTGTCGTGGATGACGATTGAGTCGCATGACTAAATACATGGCCAATATGGTCGATCTAGTTACCGTTATTTTCCTTTCCTGATTAACAACCTAATTTTACTTAGTCAAACCAGAGTCAAGAGGTAAATTACTGATATTATGTACAAATATTTGTTGTAAATAAATTAAACAAGACCACACTTTTATTGTTGTAACTGACCTTTAAAAACATGAGAAATATTCACTGAATTATGATAATTGTATGTGATACAGGCTTAAACTAATTAGACTAAATGGAATAATCATCATTACTTGATGCATAGTCAATGTAGAAACCTATATTCTGTATAGAATACAGAGTTTGAACATGGCATGGCCAAAACCAGGATTGTGTTGCTTGGAGCTTTTGTCGAAAAGAAATGTTTTTATCGGGTTTAGCCCGAGTCATTACTGACTTGGGCTTACAGTTATGTTTATCATTAGGGGACACCTTTTTATGTAAATCTTATTTTAATGTAAATGTCAGGAAAAATCAGAGGAAAAGAGAGAAGGCCCGTCGAACAACACTTCTGATTTTTAGTGTCAGCATTTTTAGCATCTGTACCCTCTTTCTCTCAACCACAAACTCATAAAAAAGGTTACTGCCATCCTGTTCCATTTCTGTTATTGTCCACCACAAAATATTATATACTGAAGCTGAGCACTACATTTCAAATTGTAAGTTGCTGTAGTCACTGATTGTCACGCTGGAAGACTATTTCCTTTTTGGATTTCCACCAAAAGTTCAGTCCTTGAAGGAAACCTGTTTCAGAGTGCACATGACTTGAGACTGGGGCAACTTTTAACTTTTCAGCAGAGCCGTGACCTGAAGCACACAGCCAAGACAAAGCGACAAAGTGACTTCGGGTCTTTGACTATCTCCACATCTGTGGAGAGGCATTTCACAGACGCTTCCCATGCAGTCTGACAGCATGGAGGGCTTATACAAAGTATTGAATTGAGGGTCTGTAACTGTTGCATTGATGTATTTTTAGTTATGCATTAATGTGTATTTAATGTTGTAGCTTGTCAAGGCTACTTTGGGGTGTGTCACTACTGTGTGGCAACACTTCGATGTGCTTATGACAACACCCAACCACATGATCACAAAGAATAATACAATGATAAAATTAATAGTACAACAAACTTGCAGAATTTGTTCCTGTGGAGTAGAAACACTGTTAGAAAACCATTGGTAAAGAAACTATGTACAGCTGTTATCAGAAGAATAAAAGATGTTTCAAAACAGCTGAATGAATTTAACTGGATTTATTATTATTACTGTTAGATTCAGACAACTTTAGTTATGCCAAAGGGCAATTCAGTTTTGCAATCTACCCAACCACAAGACAAGAAGAAACACACAAACAAACATAGTGGCATAGTGGGCTGTGTCAAACACAACGAGTAAAGGACACTGACACCTTGTGTGGCTCCGTGCACACTCACTCACACAGGGTTCAGACAAGAGCGGTACATCCACAGCATAAATATAAAATATATTGCAAATTTCAGAATATGTATTGCACAAGAAAGAAATATGAAATGAATGAATAGTAAATAATAATAATCATGACTTACACTTCTCTTATAAATTCTTTCTGCCCGCTCTGCCCTGGCCTGCTCTCTGGACTCTGGAGGAGGTGGGTGAGAGGAGGATGTTGGCCAAGCTGACGTCCATCATGTACAACCCCTCCCACTCCTGCATGAGACTGTGGGTGACCTGAGCAGCTCCTTCAGTAACAGACTGCTACATCTGCGGTGCAAGAAGGAGCACTACTGCAGGTCATTCATTCCAACAGCCATCAGACTGTACAACACCAGACTGACCCAACACCAAACCTGCACTCCGGACTCCACTTTCTGGTCACTTTATTTGCACATAATCATTCATTCATCAATCATTCATCTACCTCAATGATTATCGCCATTTTTCCTATATTACGACTGCACATTTCACAACTGCACATTTTCTGTTTATTACAGAGACATTTTTAATGCTGATTGCTGCACTTTAACTTTTTTTACCCTTCTGTGCCTTTTATATATATATATATATATATATATATATATATATATATATATATATATATATATATATGTATGTATGTATTTACATTGCAATGCAACTTGGTCACCCCTCCTCCTTTTCTTGTCCTGTGGCAAAAAATTAAAGTGTAAAACAACGTTTAGTAACTAAACAGACACAGAGACACCCCTCCAGGAAGGAAAATTCCATGTTAATATGATACATTTTTTCATGCAGCGTGAAAGGAGAGCCTTGTGTCTGTGTTATGGGTGTGTGTGGGTATCTTATACGTTGTGTCACGTGTATAAATTCTCCCATATCATTAAACAATAGCCCAATCCCACAGGCAGGGGGCTGAATGAGGAGAGAGGGAGCTGTGACGTTTGACCTAGTTTTCAACAAACACTCGCCTCAACCTCACCACCACTTTACTATGCAGAGGTTTTAGACTCAAGTATCCCTGCTCTCATTCACTAAGACGTCTCTGCAAAACTTAGTTGAGCAGCCTGCGTGGCAGCAGCGGCACAAACCACACACACACACACACACACACAGAGAGAGAGAGAGAGAGAGAGGAGAGAGAGAGAGAGAGAGAGAGAGAGAGAGAGAGAGACTCGGAGGAGGAGTCTGTCAGTGTGAGGAGTTGCACAACAGCACGGACCAATGTGACTCGTGGAAATTGTTCAAAGCTATCGAATACTATCAGCAGGACTTTATTGACTCCTCTTCAGGTAAGACATGTAGCACTTACTATGAATAACTGTCTCCTAGCCACCGATGGCGCGTTTCAAAACAATTACCGTTAGCGTTCAGAGTTTATGCACGAGCCTTCTTTGTTGACATTATTTGTGTGTATGTATCGCATAACACGCCTCACAGACAAGGGTACAGTCTGTTATAGTCTTTTTGAAAAGGGACAAAACCCTCTTAGCAAAAACTTTGCTGGCAACAAACATTATCGCTCTGGGCGACCATATGGAAATGATATTTACCCGCTGCCTGGGACGGAAACGAGGCTGCATTGATTCCTGCTATCTTTTTCAAACATGTTTTAGCAGTTTTAAACAAAGCGCTATATGTAGCCTGTGCCATGTTAGGCCAGGACATGAAGTAATAGACAGCTGTAACAAAAATGCATAACACTGAGACTAAAATTCACTCTCATTTCACTTGGACACATGTTTCATTTACATGGCCTCTGCTAAATCAACATAATGTTCGGCTGCCTGTAGGTAAGCTAAATTAAGTTATGTGGCGTTTATCTCAACATAATCGAGCTATCGAGATATTTATTTCCTCTGTGTAGGTTATTCTTTCATAACAGGAAACCACTGCTAACTTTTCCAGTTTGTGGGTTATTTTTCTTAAAACAAAAGTTTTGTTTTTTTTAAATAAGAGAAATGTGGAATCACACCAACATTTATTTACATTGCAGTGCAACTTGGCCACCCCTCCTCCTTTTCTTGTCCTGTGGCAAAAAGTTAAAATGTGTAAAACAACATTTAGTAACTGAACAGATACAGACAGACAGACTCACACACACACACACACACACACACACACACACACACCTCCAGCAAGGAAAAGTACATGTTAATATGATAATTTTTTTTCATGCAGTGTAAAAGGAGAGCCTCGTGTCTGTGTGGGTGTTATGGGCTTATGGGTGTTTGTGGGTATGAATGAAAATGACATGCATCACATGAAATAGTAGCAGCAGGGAGCGGATGAGCACACTGGCTACAGTGCAGTGTGTGTGGTGTTGAAGGGGTGGTTGCTGGTGGTTATGAGGATGCCTGGGCATTCAAGGTCAAATAACTGGCTAAAATTAGTCACGTGTCTTCTATGACAAGGAGTCAGCGTCCTATGTGACTTGAAGGGCTGGTTAGTATCCACCCAGCAGGAAGTCATGTCTTCACGCATCCTCACTGGATATTATTAATTCAGCTTTATTGTTATTCTGTACCATTTTGACCTTTTAAGGTTTGGGAGAAGGGAGTTATATTTGGCAGCATGGTTATGAACATCTGATTTTGGATGGAGGATGATATGATATGGTATGTGAAGTAGAGCACAACCTATATTGCATTACAGAATTCCAAGATGTGCTTGTTTAGAAACAGTCAGTCAGAGGGCAACTGGACAGCAAAGTCCATTTGCAATAGAGTATATGGATAATTAACATTACATGAACATGTTTAGCTACTGCTGTTTTCTGGTAAGCCAGCTAGCCACACAGCCCTGTTGACTGCACCAGAGATGTTACATGCTACAGCTGCATCATCATGGAAGGCTCAACATTCCTGCTTGTCATTTGCTAAGATTCGCTGCTATTCTTGTGTCATAGGAAATATAATACCTTTGGATTTCTTTTGGACTGTCTGACAAATAAGGCAAAGTTATCACAGTGACATTCAGAAAACTGTGACAAACATGGTTTTCTGGCATTTAATAGACCAAACAATTTACCCATTAATGAAGAAAATAAGCTGTGGACCTGTGAGTGATAATTTAAATAATCTTTAATTGTAGTCCTAGTACATACACACAAACATTCCACCTGTCCCTGCCCTGGACATGGAGGGACACAGCCAACTCATTATTATTTCTGCATAAGGAAGATGGAGTAGGGAAAATATGAGATAAATAAATGATTAAAAGTGTGCCCTGGGGGGAAAAAAAAGGAAAAATAGAAAGGTTTATGTCTGTTTTACACTCCAATAAGTATTAAACTAATGGAATTATTCACTGATATATCCACTGCCAGCTTGGGGGCTCCATAAGTATAGACTACCAAATATAATTGAATTTGAAGTGTGCAGATAATTTGGCATAGGCTTACTTTTTTCCAAGGTGCACATGTGCAACAAGTGATATTAAGAGGCATTTACAAAATTAGGAATGGACGATAATTATCCGGCCTGATAAATTATTGGTCTTCATTGTGAAAAACGTACAACATTTTGTATTGCTCCAATAATGAAATTTAATCTGATAAATAGACCCGATAATGTAATGGCATTGCAACGCCAGCAGGTAGCACTATGCTGTGGCTAAATCATGGAAAACAAGTCTCAGTCATTGCGCTCAAAACATCAATTGCTGCACCTCAGTACTGCGCTCATATGTGCAGTTGAGAGCCAGCGTGACTTCACTTGTCTGGTCGTTTTTCTTGGTGGCAGTGGAGGACAACACTCCACAATCTTATAAGTCACCTAAAGGGTCGTCATTGCAGCAAAGCTGTATTTATTTTATTTAGCTTTATTTCCATTCAGCAGGCAACTGATGAAAGCTGTAAAACTTTCTCTAGAGATAGTGAAAAGGCTAAGGCAATAAATGACAAAGTAGTCGAGTTCACAGCCCTCGATGACCAGCCTTTTTCTGTGGTGGCGGATCAAGGTTTTACCTGCATCTCTAAGTGTATATCAGTGGACTTTCATCGAAAACATGCTGACTATTATGTTACACAAGACTGTTGCAACAGATGAGGGAGTAAAAACTTCGAAGAGCACCCTACTGCAAGCCATAGAGCAGTTAGTCAGTCACATACATAGAGCATATACAGAGCCCCTGTATTGTCTTGTCACAATCTCGGACCCTAGATACAAGGACTGCTATTTTAATTAAGCAACAAAATGGCAAGCTGAGGAAATGTTGAGGGAAAAGGTCAACTATGACGTCACAAAAGAGCTGACCCAAAGCCAAACAGCAGTGCAGGTAATTAATTTGTTTAGATATATAATGCTTTCAGTGTCTTTTTAAAGATACACTAAAACATAGTAATTCATAAAATTGTATTTTTGCTCTACTTAGATCAGAGGATTCCCAGAACCGAGAGCACCATGGAATACAGGAGAAGCAACAAATCCCACTTCCCAGACCTTGCCTCAGTCACACGCAAATACCTGTCAGCTCCTTGCACTAGCATAGACCGTGAATGTTTGTTTTCTGCTGCAGCAAATGTTATTGTTAAATAAAGAAACAGAATCAGATGTGAAAAGGCAGAGATGCTTCTTTTTATTAAGAAAAATGCCCCACTGATGCCTTCACACAGCAAATTCTTCCTCAAAACTTAGGAAAAGACAAAGTTGCAGATGAAGCAGAAATAATTCTGCATCAGCCTTTAAAGAATCACCACAGGCAGCAGTATGACCAATGTAAAGTTACTGCAAAGAAGGAAAGAGAACGTAATGCTACTGTTTGTTCTGTCAGAGCTGTTCTATGGTTCATTATGTGTATGTTCTATACCATTGGAATAAATACATTTTGGATTTGTTTCATTCTCATCCTTGGATTACCCTGCAACCCTTAACGGATAAGCGGTATAGATAATGGATGGATGGATCCTTGGATTAGTACACAGAGCAGTTCATATTTCAATGATCTCTTAAATGGTAATGCTCCATCACATGTTTTACATGTATGTAGTGAATCCTGGACTGAAGCTTGACTTTCAAAATTATATTGCAAATCAAATCGCAATCACAATATCTGTCGCAAAAATCGCAATAAGATTTTTTCCCAAATTGTTGAGCCTTACTACTTTGATAATGATTATTGGCATTGGAGCTTAGTGAAACAGTGTATCTTACACACCTTAGTGTGTGCTCACACCACTCAATCACCACTGTGTCCAAATAATATTTCACCTGCAGACACAAATTTTCATTCAATTTCAATTCTTTATGCAACAGAATGAGGTGGATGCAGCTTTTGTATGCAGGTTGTCTGGCCTGTTTATGCTACGATGTATTGGCCTTGTACTTACAGTAATGAGCATAACTGATGTCAGCTGGAGTTAGCTCATCTGGTTCACTGTGATCACTGCAGTTGCACTGCTCAGCTGATCGCTGTGTGTGTGTGTGTGTGTGTGTGTGTGTGTGTATGTGAGACGCACAAAGTGAGAATGCAGCCCCGCCCTGGGCAGAGAGGACAGAAATGCAGTGGACATAATGAAAAAAAAATAAAATGGGCAGGTGAAAGGTGCCACAATAAAGCAGAAAGAAGGACGAGAATCAAGGGCATATTTGCAGGTCACACTCATGCCTCTAACTGTAAAATTTAGTTGCACTGTCTCCAAAAATGCTTGCAAAGTGCAACTAATTTCCTGTGCAATAAAGAGGCTAGCACACTGCAAATCACTCAACATACCACAATAACTAGAAGAATAAATAAAAGAAAGCCTTAACAAGCCCTAACATTATCCACAAAATGAGGTGGTGTGGTGCTATTGAAAGATAAAACTGATCTGAAAGCGTCTGAAAGGAAGCTGAAAGACCAAGAGATGACTAACAAAAGAGATATTTTGGTGCTGAGAACAAGGAACTACGTGAGCTTGAATATATTGTCGTGGCAGATGAGGCTCTATGGTCCAAAAGACAACTTTGTAAAGCAAGTGGCTTGTTGCATTAACGGTATTTAATGGTATTTAAGGGACAGTTGATCAGCTGGGTTTTTCCTGGCTCAAAATGAGGTGGAGGTGGTACCATCCATGCATGTGTACAGTGCCTTCAGTTAGCTCAAGGAAACACCATTGTAGGAGTTCTGAGATTTGGCCCCTGTGAACTGTAAATGAAAACAGCCTTTATTATATTTGATGTGACTAACTTTGCTGTGTTAATTGTAAATGAACACATTAGCTTTTAGGTTGCATTTCATTTAATGTTGTGTTGAATGGGGCAACTTTATTTTAAATGCCTGTTTTACTGTTTACCGGTGTTATTAGCAATTAAAAAACAAGTACACACACAAATATCTGTTTGTAGTAGCCTACATATAAAAATGCATTATGAGCATCATCCTGAGACACTCTTGCCTATTTGTGAAAAAAACAAGAGAAGAAAAGGGATAGTAGGCTACGCAGGCCTGCCTCTCAAACACACATATACACACTCAAAAAATCCCCACTACACCACTGTTTGCTTTTGAAAAAAAATCACATAAATGCTGGCTAATGAATTGGCAGCTTAATACCCTCACCTAACTCTGATAGTCCTCATCACTTCCACTTGTGGTTGTGCACAAGTTTCAGACCAGACAAAATTTACAACATGTCATCAGTAACATTTTAATTGTCTGCGCTGTTTTACCTGTCCCCTAACCACTGCACCATCATGCGGCCCCCGAATTTAGGAAACCTTTTTAAGAAATTAGATGTACGTGGATGCAAGACAGATTTTGATTATTGTGATACTGTGCACATGTCTCAGCCTTCCATGGAAGGTGGATAGAAGGTATGTGCAGACTGGAGGGAATTATCTTCAGGGAGCTTTGGAACTTTGTGTAACAATTGAAGGTATTGTTGCACAGTATACAGATACCAGAAAAACGGGTGGACCACCGCTTACATTTGCTCTCGTTACTGTAACCAAAGAAGAATCTGCTGGTGAGTATGCAGCATCATGGTCTGTGACCCCTGGAGGGCAGAGCTCCATCTTCAGAGGAGAGACCACTCTCAGCTTGCAGTCTATATGTTCTAAATGTTAAAATTCAGTGAGTGAAGATTCAGGGACTGTGAAGGGTGCGAGGGGTGCATTTGCCCCTTGGGATGAGGTCTGAGTATGGATTCAAATGAAGGATGGTGTCATTGGCCATGGTTAGGGTTAGCATTAGCTCGGCATAGATAGAAAAGGTTGCATCTACCTGAGGTAATCACTGATTTAATGCAGCACCCAGTGGCAATGGCATATGTCCCAAATAAAACACACCTGCCACGTTGCATGGTAAGTGTGTGCTTGGTCTGGCTTAGATCCAGGTTCTAAAATGCTGACAGTGGGTTCTTTGGCTGTGACTTCTATGTTCACTTCTGTGGTCAGTGGGGTGTGACTTGTTTAAAGTATTCTATCAAGTCATTTGTGTGAATTAAAGCATTGTGGCCTACCTAGGTCTGCTACTGAGGTGACGATGCACATAGAACACTGCACTTACTTGTAGTGGCAGGCCGTGCATGTCACACCTAGGCCTTAACTGGTGTTCTACCTGCATTAACCTACCTCTTAACACCATCATCATGATGTCACAGCTATAGAAACCATCAACAACATCCAGAAACACAGTATAACAGATCTTTGCTTCACAGACAGACATGTCATGTAGCCAGAATAAATGCCATTAATGAAGCAATG
The DNA here is from genome assembly GCF_001640805.2 of Lates calcarifer. NCBI lineage: Eukaryota > Metazoa > Chordata > Actinopteri > Centropomidae > Lates > Lates calcarifer. The sequence goes on from NC_066841.1 coordinate 22,712,095, forward strand.
CTATAAAAACCCACTTAACACAATTCAATAGGTGTCTAAACACTGCAGCCACAGCTGCTCCACACACATTCTCTCCAGCAGAAGCATCAATATTAAGACAGACTTAGACTTAGACTAGACTTTATTGATCCCTTGGGATGACTCCCTCAGGGAAATTAAGTTTCCAGCAGCTTATATGGATAGAAAAGCAGCACACATAGGACAGTTTGCAAGCAACAACAGCAACTGCTTGCAAACAGGTATAGAGAATATATGAACAATAAACAGTAAACTCTTAATAGGATAAAAAAATATATATACTATAAACTCTTAGCTAAATATACAAACTATAAATAGAATAAAATAAGAATGAGACAGGATAAATAAATATGGATAACTGTATATGGCCTGTGGTTAAATTAAAATGAAATTATTGCACTGTGGCGGAGGATAAGGTTATTGAGTGTCCGGGTGGGTTATTGCACATTAAGTGGCTACTACTCCTTCCCTTCTGTCCTCTGAACTCTATCTCCTCCTCCCCCTAAGTGAGGAGTTGTAGAGCATGATGGCATGATGAACAAAGGAGTTCTTCAGTCTGTTGGTCCTACACTTGGGCAGGAGCAGTCCCCCCCCCCCCCCAAGCACACCACAGTGTAAAAGAGGACACTGGCAACCACAGACTGATAAAACATCCACAGCAGTTTGCTGCAGATGTTGAAAGACCGCAGTCTCCTTAGGAAGTACAGCCTGCTTTGTGTCTTCCCATACAGGTGGCTGGTGTGTGCTGTCCAGTCCAGTTTATTGTCCAGCCACAGCCCGAGGTATTTGTAGGAGTCCACAGCCTCCACCTCAGCTCCCTCTAACAGGACTGGTCGCGGTCTTGGTCTGGACCTCCCAAAGTCAATGACCAGCTCCTTCGTCTTAGAGGTGTTAAGCCGTAGGTGGTTAGTGTGGCACCATGCAGCAAAGTCCCCCACCAGTCTCCGATACTCCTCCTCTCTGTCATCCCTGATGCACCCAACGATGGCTGCGTCATTGGCGTACTTCTGTATGTGACACAGCTCCGAGTTGTAACAGAAGTCCGAGGTGTACAGGGTGAAGAGAAGAGGGGCCAGCACTGTGCCCTGGGGGGCTCCAGTGCTGCTGACCACAGTGTCAGACGAGATGTCCTTCAGCCTGACGTACTGTGGCCTGCCAGTGAGGTAGTCGGAGATCCAGTCCACCAGGTAGGGGTCCACTCCCATCCTGCTCAGTTTGTTGCGAAGCATGGGGGGCTGGATGGTATTAAAGGCACTGGAGAAGTCCAAGAAGAGGATCCTCACTGTGCCACTTCTCTTATCCAGATGTGAGTGGGCTTGGTGTAGCAGCTACAGGATGGCATCCTCCACCACGACACCTTGCTGGTAAGCAAACTGCAGGCGGTCCTGGGCGTGTTGCACTTGGGGTCTGAGGAGGCTGAGGAAGAGCCATTCCAATGTCTTCATCAGGTGTGAAGTGAGTGCCACCGGTCGGAAGTCATTCAGCTCGCTGGGCCGGTCTCTCCCAGTTCTGCAGTGCAGGTCTTCAGTAGTCTTGGACACACTTTGTCCGGGCCTGCTGCTTTCCTGGGCCAGAGCTTCCTCAGCTGTCCTCTGACCTGGTCTGTGGTGATATGAGGCGGAGACTGTGTTGAGGTGGGGGAGGAGGAGGGGGGTGTTGTGGTGTCTGGGGGGAGGTGTGTGGAGGGAAGAAGGAGAGATGGCTGCAGTGAGGGTGGGGGTGGGGGGGACAAGGACTGGTTGAACCTATTGAAGAAGTCATTCAGTTCGTTCGCCCTCTCCATTGTCCCCCCTACACTCTGGTCTTTGTGTTGTGACCTGTGATGGTATTCACACCTTGCCAGACCTCCCTCATGTTGTTTTCCCTCAGCTTCTGCTCCACCTTTCTCCTGTAGCTGTCCTTAGCTTCCCTCACACAGTGTTTCACCTCCTGCTGTGCTGCCTTCATGGTCTCCCTGTCTCTGCTCCTGAAGGCAGCCTTCTTCCTGTTGAGGACAGCCTTGACTTCCCGCGTTACCCATGGCTTGTTGTTAGGGTAACAGCGGACTGTCTTGACAGGGAAGACCACGTCTGCGCAGAAGTTCAGGTACTCTGTCAGACAGTGTCATCCCCTCTATGTCCTCATCATGCGGGTTGATCAGCACATCCCAGACCGTGGTGTTATAACAGTCTCTCAAGGCACTTTCCATCTCAGGGGACCACCTCTTGATGGATCGAGTTGTCACCAGCTGCTTTTGGACCAGGGAGGTGTACAGTGGCAGTAGATGAACCAGATTGTGATCAGACTTCCCCAGTGGGGGGAGAGGAGTCGCTCTGTATGCATCCCTTACATTAACATACAGAAGATCAATTGTCCTGTTGTTTCTAGTAGGGCAGTCTACAACCTGATTAAAAACAGCCAAGGTAGAGTCCAAAGTTACGTGGTTAAAGTCCCCAGAGATGATAAGTGCCTCAGGGTGCTGTGTCTTGCAGCCTTGCTGTGAGTGGATCTTCTCACATGCTGTGGCTGCGTCCGCACTCGGAGGGATGTAAACACCGACAGTGATCACGTGACTGAACTCCCTCAGCAGGTAATATGGCCGCAGGCTAACAGCTAGCAGTTCGAGGTCACGGCAACACAAGACTGTCTTTACGGAGATATGTCCTGGGTTACACCAGCGGTTGTTCACATAAATGATGAGTCCCCCACCTTTGCTTTTACCGCTTGCTTTAGTGTCTCTGTCGGCTCTCACGGCAGTGAATCCCAGCAGGTCCACGTTAGCCTCCGGTGCGAGGTGGTTTAGCCATGTCTCGTAAAGATGAACAAACTGCTCTCACGGTAGATCCGCTGGTTGTTCAGTGCGGATAGTTCATTGATCTTGTTCGGCAGCGAGTTCACATTCCCCATGATTACGGAGGGAATCGATGGTTTGTAGCGTCTCCGATTCTCCGCTACCTCGGCCTTTCGCTTGGCCCCGGCCTTGCAGCCCCTGGGTCTCTTCCTCAGCTCCGTCGGGATGGAGTGTCGTATCCCGGCTCGGCCTTTTGTGCGTAAGGTCAGCAGTTCCTCTCGTGAATAACTGAGGAAACTGGCTCTTGGCTGCATTTTCAAGTTACAAATATCCATAGGATATATATATACAGCCCACAATCTCTTCACAAGAAGAACAAAAAGAGTAAGAAAGTAGAGGGAAAGAGGTTATAAAAAGTAAAAAGTACTAGAAAACTGGAGAGCTACTGGAGAGGCAGCCGTCTCCCACAGTGCCAACAACATTAAATGACAAAGATGTAAACAATAAAATATAGGTCAAATGCATTTTACTCTCCGAAACTGCTGATTATTTGTAGACAAATAAAAAAAAAACTACTTCTGTCTCCTGACTCTTTCCTCATCCTTCTGACTCCTACTCCTAAAGCGAATTAAAACTTGTGCGAGAAATACGACTGGGCAGACTTGACTTTCAGCATTACCGTCCATAGTGATAGAAAATGACTTATTGTTGGACTGAGACAGATAACCTCACTGAACTCTTCCTCCTCCTTCAGCTGTTGTGGGTTGAAAAAACCTATACTAACGTGTTTTAGCTTGTGCTAGAAGCTATAGATGTGGTTTGCTAGCTGTGACCAGTACACTCTCTGATCATCTAATCAAATGACATGAAAATGTTGATGTTAGTGAAGGCCTGCTAGATGGCACTGATCTCGCGAAATCTGATTGGTTAAAGGATCTGCGAGGCAACAGTTTTATTGCCATTCATTTTAAATTACTGGGGCCTGCACTGTTGATTCTGAAGATTTCTGTTAACTTGGCAGCACAGGGCTGAAATCTGATTGGATAAAAGCTCTAACATAAATAGACTGTACTGGGAGCAGCACAACCAATTAGAAATAGTTTAATACATATAGTATTAATGGGGAAAAAAAACATATGAGCATATAAGTCAGTGATTGTGACAGTGTTTGGGCCAGCAGAGAAGGACTTGCTGGCTGTGATGGCCACCACTGCTTGCCTGATATGCAGGGAAAACCCTGACTTTTCTGATAATAAATTAAAGAATTATATGTCTTTGTTATATCTTTATAAGTTTGTTTAACCTAACTACCAGCAGAGTAGCTGTAGTTTCCAGGAGGAAGACTACCACTCTCAGTCTTTTGCCATTTATAATAGTCTCTCTGTCATTTAGAAAGTTGAGGAGTGATGAGTCATTCATTTCCAAAGGGCCTCTGTATGCAAATTGCTGCAGTGCTTTGTAAAGTCTGACCTTGTTTAGCCTCCACAGTACATTTACCATGTGATTCTATTTACATATTTGCTTTGCGTCTCCTGTCCCTCTGACATCGCTCACTGTCTGTCTCTGTGTGTGTGTCCTCTTGAAGATGAGGGATCAGACTAGAGTGAGGCTGTAACACACTTGTTGATATAATAACACACTTTTTAATCATAAAGTTAGTTTATTATTAGTGTGGCATCATTATATTTTGCTCTCCTCTATTGATAAACATCAGTAATATGACTGTTAATTAGTGTCACTTGTTTCCCGGAGTTCTTCAAAGACAGTCAGGCCATTTGATCAACAAAACTGTCATTTCTACTCATTCCAAATCAATAACAAATTGTCCTCAGGCTTAGAATTGGACTCAACTCCAAGGCTGCTAGTATCCATTTTTCAGGTCGTGGTACTAGCAGGATGCTAACAGGATGCTAACTGTCACTGTGCTGCAGCATTAGAGTGGGTGTGGTTTCAGCACATTCAGTGGATACGCCCCCAGCATGTCAGAGCAGGGGGACATGTTCTTTCTGTTCTTCTAAACACTAGCTTGTCCACAGATGTTGCAGTGCAGTGTTGGTCTGCCATCAAACATGTTGGTAACATGTTGTAATGCTGGCACAGGGGTCCTGCTGTGATGTACTGTAAGAAAGTATTACAAAACTAACTTTTTTAAACAAATAGCTCATGTCAATATTACATTAATCATTTCACCCATATTGTATACGCAGTTTCCCCATCCCCACAGCTCAGCAGGGCAGCAGAGTGTAGTGATGAGTCAGTTTTTTACTCACATGAAACCCATCACTGGTTCTCTGAGCTAAAATGTTTGATATCAATGATTTCAATTTTCACTGACCTGGACAATGTCATCTGACAGAGAAACATGGATGTTCGTAAGTAGTCATAAGTCATGGCAGTAATGTTAGTTAGATCAGCTGCAGCGCACCAGAAGAAGTCAATGATAACATACTGTTAGCCAGTTAACATATTCATGCAGACATGCTTCATGCTTCCCTAGAACTTATTGATGTTACTTCTAAACTTTGTGTCAGGGTTGTACAGTTTAGAACGAGACTCCTGGATCAGAACTAACATTACTCTGTAGCTAATATTAATAATAAAGGAGCCTGGGCTCCTGTTGGCCATGACAGAAAATTGGTAAGACTGAAAAGAATAGCTGGATCTGATGTTTGTTCAAAATAGTTTGTGAAAAATGAAATCCACAAACTCACTGGCAAGCTAGCCAGTGAGCATCAGCAAGCTATCGTCTCTGCAGACACACTTCAGTGTAACTAGAAACTCACCACCACAGTTGCTCACTGAAATAGCTTGTTATGTGCAGGCTATTGATAATATGCCACAAAGAAAAGCACTTTAGTGACATACTTACAGTTTGAGGTTCTGAATCAACATGCTGGCCCAATGAAGTTGGAGCTGCCTGTCCTTCTGTAACAGCATAAATAACAGTTCTGGCCAGCCAGCTGGTGGGCCACGGTGGCTGAACCCAGTTGTGAAATGCAAAGTTCAGACAAAAATGCAGATATTTTATTGCTATATGAGGTCCCAAAAATACATATGAAACCACTGGTGTCTAATGTTCCCTTCTTTCCACCACAGCAACAACAGAGACACTTTCTTCCTGACATTGTGATCACTGGCACAGCAGTCCCTGCAGCATACGTGGGTCTGCTCTGGTGCCAGGACTGCTCAACCTGGAACTGAGGCCTGGAGCGGAAGTTTGTTTATGGACTTCCATATCATTCATGCATCAGAGTGTCAGGAAAGTAGAAAAAATGTTGACAGAGCAGACTGGAACTTGGGCTTTTGTCTTACTGGGAGCATTTTAACATACACTCACCTAAAGTTTTTGAAAATTGATGTTTAACATGGACATCCAACATCACAACAGTATATAAATGAGAAGAAGTCACGAAGAGCATAAAATGAGCTTTTTAGTAAAGGTGGGAGGGAAAGTTTAAAATATGACCATACCATATACAAAGCCTTTTCAGCATTTAATTCTAGAATTGGAGTTTGAATGTTAGTTCAGATTGAGCAGTCTGTAGATTTAATGTACATGTAACATTGTGTGACAGCTGCCTGCCTGCCTTAATCCCACTTAACATACATTGGTCAATATTTAAAATAATAAGAGGGCTGTAGGATTCACATTATGTGCAGTCCTTACCTTGCTCATTTGCAGTCATTGGGAAAGTATTCAGACCCCTTCAAATTTCCACTTTGTTAAGTTGCAGCCTTATGCTAAAGTACAAAAAGACCATCTTTTCCCCTCATCACTCTACTCAATGCTACATAATCAAAATTTTATAAAAAGGAAAAACTTGTTTCTACACTTTGAGTGGTAGTAAATTCAATTTATTGGTCATCATTTGGAAAGGCACACACCTGTCTTTATAAGATGTCACAGCTAACAATGCCAAACCAAAAACCAAGCGGTGAGAAAGAAATAACTTTCTGCAGAGCTCAGAGACAGGATTGTGTCAAGGCACAGATTTGGAGAAGGCAACAAAAAAATCTGCATGATGATCCAGCATCACGTCTGGAGGAAACCAGACGATGCTTAGAGATGCTTGCCCCTCCGGAAAGTCCTGACATATCAGAGCAGGGTAGGGCAGGAAGCCACTCTGTTTTGTCTGGTGGGTGTGGGGACATGGATATAAAATAACATGTTGCTTATGTTATTTGTATTTTAATAGATTTTTTTTTCAGTCCAGTAGAAGTTGATATTTCTTGTGGTGCTGGCTGGCAGTCCCCTCTGTGATACATGCATTGTGCCATGTAAACAGAGCTCCAAAGAAACACCTGTGAAGTAACTGATGGTCTCCCAGTAAAGCATCTGTATAAAATTCTTCTTGTATTATCTTTCTATTATCTTCAGCCTGCTATAGTAATCTCTGCATGGCAGGGTACACCCAGCACCAGCTACAAGTCTATAACAGAATTAACACCCATATGGACAAATATTTTCACACTAATACTCACACTTACAGGCAATTAAGAATTTAGAAAGCTGAATGCTTTGTTGTTGTTATAATGTAAAAAATCTCTATTGTAATAATTCTTTGGAAATTTCTGTAGCATTCCTAAGAGGCACAAAGCTGTTTTTTGTCGTGTTAGAGGAAGAGGAAACAACTGTGTGTGTTCAAGTTGACATAGTGTCTCAAATTAGGGTCAACAGCTCAGGGTCAACAGAAATGAAAAGACACAAGCAGCATCTTTGGAAAGTACCTTTTGGGTTCTGGCTTCAGTCACTATTTTTTCCTGGTATTATTCAGCTTTTGGACAGAGGGGAGTGGGGAAGTATAACCAGGAAAAAGTCAAATTTTTAATTGAAAAACCTCCGTCTTTATGTCTGTCCAGTGGATGGATTGTTGAGACCCAAGGAAGTGCACTGTCAACTGAAGTTTTTTTTTGAATAAGTGATACTATCAAGGAGTAAAAAAATTTGATAGATTAGATAGATAAAATAGATTTCTTAATTTATATACTAATGCAGTTCACGTCAAGGTAGTGCTTGACCTTTGATGATGTCATCAATGACATCAAATTGAACTGTTTGCATATTCAAAATGTGTTGCAAGTCTGGTGGAGGTAATGCCACACACCTGATGTCAGTGCATTACATTGTTACATTGCATTGTTGTTTGGGGTTCTATTTACTCTCTCTCTGGTGGTTTGGAGTTTGTATTTTATGTTTTCTCAAGAGCCCCTCACTCAGAAAACTTTAGTTGACAAAGCACTCTCTTGGGTACTCAGCAATACACCCACCCAGTTTGAACTTGATCAGATGAGTGTTGTTGAGAAAAGCAAACGACAGATGGACAGAAAGAATGACAGACAGACAGGGATTTCTGGGTTTATAGTAGTAGTTTGAAGTTGATTGGATGAGTGGTTGTCAAGAGCAGGTTTTTTTGCAATTTGCCTCTCGTTCACCAATGTGCACCATCATTCACACCAATGGCAGTAAGCTAGCATGCACAGGGCTGGCCTAACCACCAATTTGTGTTTCAGTGTCTTGCTCAAGGACACATGTGGACTGGAAGAGTCAGGGCTCAACAACAACAACACATGACTGTATTCTTGTGTAAAACTGGTGTTGCAAACGCTATAATTTTAATGCCATGTTAGTGGCATGGTTCTATGGATCGCAGTGTTGATTTGGCAGTCTTTTGGTCGATACCCTACTTAAGTTCAGACTGAAATGTCTCAACAATTATTAAATGGATTGGCAGACATTCATGGCTCCCAGATGATGAATCTCGCAGACCTTTGTACTTAACATTTAGAGTTTGAGTGAAAGAAAAATTTAATGATGATGGCTTTTCATCTAACATCACCATCAGACCAAAAATATAATTTGTCCAGTATTTTGTTAATGGTTTGATACCTACAAAACTATTGCCATTCCCACCTTAGCTGTTCTTTGTGTTTATTTTAGCATGTTAGCATGCTAAACTAAGATGGTGAACATGGTATAAACATTAAGTATTATAAAAACGTAGGCAAGCAATATTATTGTGAGTATGTTGGCTTGCTGACAAGTATTTACCACAAAACACTGCCTCACAGCCATTAGTCTTGTTAATCTTTCTAATCAGTAAAATTTTCCTCATATTCACAAAACTTTAAATGTGGTGGAAATTCAAATAGAAATGAAATGTGTAAATAGAAATGTGTAAATGAGAAAAAAAAAAGGTTGAAAATATGTCAGTGCTTCAATGAGATGGAAGTTGAGGAAGTGCAAACATAGAATATAGAGTACGAAAACATCAGGAGTCCATGATACTGCATGCACGCATGTGTGGAAGATGTGCTCAGCCATGAGTAATGATAAAAACAAGCCTACTTATAACATAATGCAATCTATGTTTCCAAAATGAAAGCCCAAATTTGATTTTTCATAATAGGTTGTTAAATATGAGACTTCCAAGAGAAATATAGCACCAAACATGAAAGGAACACATTTCATCTTCTCACTAAGCCTGTTAGAAAGGAATATAGTGTGATTTGAACTGTGATTAAGAATAGCCTGGATTGTTGGAGGTCATTTTGTCATAGCCTATGGTGGTACCTACCTAATAATCCTAGGGCATACTGGGTAATATAGGTTTCAATATGAAGCCTTCTTCTCACCCCTGCATTCACACATAGGCTCTGTTGCGTTAGCATTCCCCATGTTAATCTCTCCCTGCTCTGACTGGTTTATGTTCATAGTGAGTGAATGAAACAGAGCCCTGTTCCAAAATGTAACATTGTGTAAAAGCCAGAGAACAAGGAGGGTCAAGGAGCACCAAATCACTGGATTAGAAAGAAATTGTAAATCTGTGGCATCTGTTCTCTTTGTCTGTCTGTCTGTCTCTCTCTCTTTCTTTCTCACACCATTTAATCATAATATTAAAAACCATAACTGGTTTTAATGATGTGGCCAATTGGTGTATGTTGCACAGATCTGTTCCTGTGCTGTAACCTAACTCATGGCCCAGTTGGCATGAGGCCCAGTTGGCATTACTTACATTTTAATGGTTAGTAGACCTGAGTAGGTTACGGTGGGCACAAGTTAGCACATGTACACTCAGCTAAATACTTAAAACTGACTCATCAGAGATGGGGGATGGGGGTGTTGAAGAATAGTGCTTGTAATGTTTTAGGACAGGAGAGCAAGTTTCAGCATGTCCCAGTTTAGACATTTTAGTAGCTATTTGTGGTCAAAACAAGTCATTAATATTTCAGCACTTGGCAATGGTAACTCCAGAGAATGAGGTTGTCCTTCACAACATATGAATGCTACAGGCGCCATTTGAAAGTTTGTCCTTATTTGAATAACGCTGGAGAGAGAAGGCACAAGATCACACTGAGATGACTCAGCTAGTCACAAGAAGGACACAAATGATGCACCGTCTCACTCTGTGATTTGCTTTCATCCACTCATTTGGAAATGGCCTTCACATTTGCAGTTAAGGCTTAAAGTCATAAGCCTTTCTGTCAGTCAATGATATATCAATTTATTGTTTAAATACCTTATTTTTATTTTGTTTGCTATATGTATTTTGCATTTTGGGGGCAGTGTAACAAGCTTCAAAAACACTTACATATAGATTATAAAGTTGGTATGCCAAATGACTTACAAACTCACAGCCAATCACAGCCAAATGTTGAGGCATGGCACAGACAGCCCAGTTGACTAAATCATTATATCATTATTATTATGTAAACTCAGTGTAACAGTTGTCTAATCAGCTATAATAGAGGTTTAAATGAGTGATAACTGTGAAAGCTAGAGATGACAGAAATTATTTGCTTACACATATACTGTGTTTTAATACAGCTAAACACACACTATAGTTTATCTCATTTATATACATCAATCATTAAACATTATGACCTCTGGTGGATGAAGTGAATAACATCGATCATCTCGTTATAACACAATGTTCTGCTGAGGATTCTTTGGTCCTGATATTCATTTGGATGTTACTTTGTCATGTACCACCTACCTAAATATTGTCACAAACCAAGCACTCACCCCTCCAATGGCAACAACACTCCCCAATGTCAGGGGCCTCCCGCAGCAGGATAATGTTCCCACCACTGATTCAGTACCTGTGGGACCTGACTAATACTGTCTAGGTCCCCCTCATACTGGCAAAACAGCTCTGACCCGGACATTGGCAGCAGATCCTCTTGGGTCCTGTGGGATGGTGCCTCCATGGATCTGACTTGTTCTGGATCATCCCACAGATGCCAGAATGGACAAAGATCCTGTGACAAGCATCAAAGTGTGCAGTTAATATAATAAACTCAGCCTGATGGCCTGATGGTGACAACAGTCTGGCTGTCACTTTAGGAAGTAGAAAGTACTGAAAATATATTTTCATCAATGCGTTATGTCATCTTGTCTGCAAAATAAAAAAACTGAGTTTGCCTTTATATGGCAATCAATCAACACAATGTTTTAATTTCATTATAAATGTCATTTATATTTAGTTTAGACAGAATTTGAATTCTTATGCACTACTACTTAACACGTAAGCAGTTCCCATGTGCATGGTCATTATTATTAATGACCTTTCTTACAATACAGACACTGAACACCAAAAAACCCAAGGATCTCATTATAGATTTCAGAAAGTTCAGATTAGACCCCTCACATTATTCATCAACAGAGACTGAGTGGAAAGGACTCACAACTTCATATCTGTAGGAACCCATACCTCTGCCAGCCTCACCCAGTCTGCCAACACCATGGCTGTTGCCAAAAAAGGCACAGCAACGTCTGCATTTCCTGACACTGGAGGAAAAACAGTCCAAATGAAAAGCTGCTTCGACTGTTCCTCAGTACAGAGCATCCTGTAGGATGCTGTACTGTGGTATGCCAGTTTCTCAGCAGCAGACAAAAAGGCCCTCCAAAGGGTCATGACACAGCACAAAAAAAAAAAAAAAATCACTGGCTGGATAGTCCTCTGCTCAGGGAGGGGACAGGGTAAGCTGTAGTTTATATCAACTCAAACATGCAAAATGACAGTTCTGATGTGCAACAGCATCATTCTTGATCATTTCTCCCAGTGTGCAATCAAACATCTACAAATTGATCTTCTCAAGACACCTTTATATTTATCTATTTAATTTATTACTTATCTAAATTGGACTCTGAGTTTCAACTTTGTGTCACCATACGGGAGTAGTAATCCAGATTTTGTTGTATTTTAATGCAATAACAAAAAAGGCTTTCTTCTTCTCTTTTTCTTTCTTTCTTTCAACCCATGCAGCCTGTTGTCTTTACAGGACATCACCTCGCTTTCATACTTTATCTCTCACCTGCCTCTTATAACTTGAGTTTGAAAAGTCTGTGTTTTTTACGCTCTGTAAAATAAAATGTATGGCTTTGAACATGCTGAAAAATGTAAATTTAACTGTTATCTTCCTTGTTACAGTAGTGGGGAGGTGTGATGCCGCCATGGAGGCACAGAACAACAACCAGCCCAACTTAGAAAACCACAACAATCTCTACAAGATACCTGGTCAAGAGGATCAGGTAGGACGCCTAACCAGTATGTTATTAGATACTACTTAGTTAAATGTTGCATGTTCAAAAATGTGATGTCTATTATACTTTCTATTCCCTAGTGTATCCCTATTAACATTTCTAAAGCTCACTAATGAACATATTACATCCAAATTGAATCCTTACAAAAACGTACTTCATTTAAAAAGTTATTTAACAGGATTACATGCTGGGCTATTTATTTGCCCTGTGCAGTAACTTCGTGTCCTCACCATGAAGAAGTCCCTGCTCCTGGCCAAGAAATAGTCTGGCACATAAAACCTCATATAACCACAACTGCAGTGAGATACAACTTTTGATTTTGTGTCAGCAAGAAATAATTATACCTAGGCTTTTTCAACAATGCATTTATTGATTATTTTATTGTAACATATTGCGCAATAACAATAACACGAAAGCTTCTGGATTTCTATGGCACGTGTATGAGACCAAAACTCAGTGAGGTGTCATGCTGTTTCGGTCCCAGGGCTGCTACAATTTTTACAAACTGTGCTTGCTGTGTTTGAAGCTTTGAATCTTGTTGCAGCACATATAGAAAGAAAGCCCCATAGCTTCAGAGAGCTATAAAAGACAGAGTGTATTGTCACGAGATGAGGGCAGCTCAAACTAGATCTGTGAAATAAAAAGCTTGAGTGTTTGGCTGTAGTTTGTGGTGACTCATTCAAAGCCACAGTTCAGCCAGTAGTTGCGATTTATTCAATGCAGCTAAGCTCTGTAATGATATCGTTAAACCTTTTATTATGTGTTTTCTTGTGCAGAAAAACATGCCAGCCTGCAAGTACTGCTGCACTCTGGCAAACTTCCGCATTGAGAAGAAGATTGGTCGGGGCCAATTCAGTGAGGTTTATAAAGCTACATACCTGCTGGAGGGACAGCTGGTTGCACTCAAGAAAGTCCAGGTACATTACTGCGCAGTGTATTTTACACTGCTTCAGGGCTACACCTTAAAATGTTTTATACCGTATTCAAAATTCTTTATTCTAAATTCATACATATGCACTTATGTTCCTCTTAGCACAAAAATTGTCTCCTAACTATTATCTCTTCCACCTGCTTTTTTGGCACCTAATTAGTCCCACACTGTTTGCCATAGAAACTTAATTCAGCAACAAAATGTGTAGCTTGATTGGGAGTTACTTTTGTCGGTGACATGATTCACATGATATGATGATAACAGTGGACAGTATGCATCAAGATCACGACACAAATGGCTCTATTTTCAAAGAAAACATAAAAATTAGCGCAGCAGCATTCTCTCACACAACTTACCCTCAGCAATGCAAGGGAGTAGACAAGAAGAGCTACGGAAGCTCAGGAGGTATGGAAGAGGCAAAGTGCAATACTGTAATTTCCACAGGATAAATGGACAAAAATAATGGTAAATAAAAATGATATTCACAAAATAAGATAAATCTAAACTAAGATAATCATTTAGATTCCTTACAGACAGTTTTCATTTTAGCTTGTTTGTAACCATTAGTTAGTAGATTAACCAGCTTAACGTGTCAGGGGACTGAGAACAAGACAGCAGAAAATTTCACTTTTCTGCAGCTTGTTGAACAAGTGGTTTGATAAAGTTCTTGTTGGCCTTTTTATTGCACTTAAATTAACGAACTTAATTGTCGTCAACTTGAGTTCATTTCCCTTGGTTCACCGCAGCCACTCAGCTGATCTCTCCCTATGTGTGTGTGCGTCATTTTGTCCTCATTTCTTTGCTCTTTCTTTTACCATACGCTGTTTGAGTAACTTCTCTTATGTCTATACACGCAAGTGACTTTGTCTATCTTACAAGCCAAGCACCAACAATTTAAGCCAGAAAAACAAAAGTGCTGGAGTATACCTTTTCTTTTCAATAATCCTGCATTTTTGCCTTGAAGATTTAAATGCCATTTAGCCAAAGCCAACTTTTTCTAAAGTTATTCAGCTAAAGTTACAGTAATTAGTACGGTTATTCCATCATCAACTACCATGAAAACCAGGCAGGCTGCTCATCTGCCAATGGAGTGCCAGAGAACCATCTCTGACTTCCAGCAGAGACAGCCTCATAAAATTGTTTTGCAACATTTTTCAGTGTTTTACCCAAATAAGTTTATGTGCTGAACTTATAGGTCTGAAGACACTTTGGTCACTTAAATGTTACCGCACAGAAAAGCCCCAGCTGAACTGGGGTTCAACCTGGAATCTTCTTGCTGTGAGGCGACAATGCTAACCACCTTCACCATCACAACTAAATGCATATCCTTAACCTGACCCTAACTTAAAGCTAAATTTATCCCTAACCCTAAGACCAAGTCTTTACCCTCAAAAAGCCATTTGAACCTGTAGGGTCCAGTGTCTTGGGCCCCACTGAGATGTCAGACTCCACCAGTAGAGAGGGCCTCAGGTTTTTGCAATAAAACAACTCACACATTCAAACACACAAACACACACATTACTATTTGTAATTTAGGGTTATGGCATGGCATGTTTTACATCCTTCACCTAAAACAACATAATTTACTTCTTTATACAAAATGTATACCAACAGTGCAAATTTGTTTCTGGCATTTCCAGCAATGAAGCTTAGCTTCAGTCTTTTTTTTTTTTTTTTAGCACTCAGCAACGGTGTTAAGTATTAGCTTTCTTAAAGCCAGAAATCCCACTACAGTTTCTTCAGAAAATGCATTTTCTAGTAATTAACAGTGTATGTGGTTTAATCTAGAAATGTATCAATCAACAAAAAAATTCATCTGTTTTGATAATTAACTATTTTGATAGTCAATTGATCATTTTAGTCAGTGTGCAATGCAGTGAGGAGTGTTAGACCTACACATAGGAGAGACCAAACAACCACTCCACAAGAGCGTGGCACAACACAGGAGAGTCAGCTCATCAGGACTGCATCTAAAAGAGAAGGGACACTCTTTCAAGGACAGTAATGTCCACATTTTGGATAGAGAAGACGGATGGTTTGAGAGAGGAGTAAAATAGGCCATCTATGTCCATCCGGAACGTCCATCTTTGAACAGAGGTGTTGGCCTATGACACCAATTATTAGACACCAACAATGCAGTCTTGAAATCCTTGATAAAAAAAGTGATATGTATTTGCATCTTTGTCACTGCAGATCTTTGAGATGATGGATGCCAAGGCTCGTCAGGACTGCATCAAAGAGATAGATCTGCTGAAGGTATAGTCGATGAACCGCAGTCATTGTTTTCAGTGGGTTAGCTAGTGAAAGATATTGTTGAAAGGTTTTCCAGCATTGTTTTATAGAAAACAAGAGCAAATACAAAAGCTGAGAATACATTTAAATGCTTTTTTGATAATGATTTTTAAAACTACAGATAGTTTAATAAATTTGTCCACATGATCACCTCCAGCTGTACTTTACTGTCAGAGCCTCTGTATGCTGTGTTAAGAGTGACAGATTAAAAAAATTTAACAACCATTTTTCTCCTGTTTGTCCACTGCAGCAGCTGAATCACCCCAATGTAATCAAATACCTAGACTCCTTTATTGAAGACAATGAGCTCAACATTGTTTTGGAGTTGGCGGATGCTGGAGATCTGTCCCAGATGATAAAGGTCAGAAATGACTCACAGGCTTACCTCAGATTAAATGCAGACAAGTGGCCAAAACTCAAACAATGAGTAAAAATACTCAGATAGATTAGGTGATTAAACATAAGGAACTGAACTGAAATCCCAGGAATTCTCTCCAAAATACACTCCCCTTTACCGTCCATCCATTAGTTATACCCCTTACCTTTGAAGCTTGTAGAGGAGGAGGGGGGCTGGGGGCTGGGGGCTGGGGGCTGGAGCTAGAGCTGGAGCCCATCCCAGCTGACACTGGGTAGGAGGTGGGGTACACCCTGGACAGATCACCAGTCCATCACAGGGCCAACACATAGAGAAAAACAAGCATTTACACTCACACCTACACTTATGGGCAATTTAGAGTCACCAGTTAACCTGCATGTCTTTGAACTGTGGGAAGAAACCCATGCAGGTATGGTGAGAGCATGAAAACTTTACAAAAAAGGTCCCAGCCAGCCAGCAGATGCCAAGCTAGATCCTTCTCGCTGTCAGGCACTGCACCACTGTGCCGCTCTCCCTTTGACCAGGATCTGTGTTCTAGATAATAATTGTATTGAAGTGAGATAAGTGCACTAATTTGTCTTGACCCAGTTCTACACTGAATTTCACATAAATAAATATTGTGTGGCACCTTTCAGATAAGCACTATAACTTTTGTGAACTATCAATTCCATCTTCTGTCTGTTTAGTACTTCAAGAAGAAGAGGCGACTCATCCCAGAGAGGACTATATGGAAATACTTTGTGCAGCTATGCAGCGCTGTGGAGCACATGCATTCACGCAGAGTAATGCACCGTGGTAAACAACTGCTCACAGATTTACTCACTCCTCTCACTCAAATCCTCTTTTAGACCAGGCACACTTTATCATCTCCATGTTTGTTTCTACTAATATATTTTAATCCTGTCATTCATCTCTTTGTTCTATTAAACCATCTTCTCACTGCATCCATTTTGAATTCATTTTGAATTTCCTTTTTCAACCTTTTGTTTTACTGTTGTTTTACCGTTGCAATGATTCAAATACAAGAACGCAATATGTATAGTATGTGTACATACTGTGACCATAGTTACATCTTTCTTTAGTGCATACAATTTTCTAACCAGGTCTGATTGGTGATATCCAGTTTAAATGTGTGTGTGTGTGTGTGTGTGTGTGTGTGTGTATGTATACCAGATATTAAACCAGCCAACGTGTTCATAACAGCCACAGGGGAAGTAAAGCTGGGTGACCTGGGATTAGGCCGCTTCTTCAGTTCTAAAACTACTGCAGCTCATTCCTTAGGTAAAGCATATACACGCATGTACATACATAACCTGCATACATGAATACATGGCCAATTGCCTCTTTACATAGAGTGCAGATCATGCACAACAACATATTTCTACTCAACTGACAAGAGCAGATTCAAGAAATGACTGAACTGCAACTAACAGTGTATTGTTTTAAACAATAATCAATAAGAGTCAATACAGTGAGGGTTTATATGGACTTCTTATAATAATAATAATGTACAATACTCTTGAAATGATAGCACTATTATTTTTCTTTATAAACTGTGAGAGAAATGTTTTATTTCATTTGTTTGGTACTCTCTCTGTCCCAGTGGGGACACCTTACTACATGTCACCGGAGAGGATCCATGAGAACGGATACAATTTTAAGTCAGATATCTGGTCCCTGGGATGCCTTCTGTATGAGGTAAGTCAAATACACTGTGACTTTTAACCTCCTCACACTGTAAGGGCCCAACTAGTGGCCTCTGTGGACTGCATAGTTAATTGCCTCCAAAAATACAGGAAAAAAGTTTGTTAAAAAAAACAACATAACGTTGATGACTAACACTGGATTTCAAGAGTTGTCCACACAAAAAACATTTAAGCTATTTTTTTTAGTTGTCCATATCATGTACATCTGACAAAACAGATAACATTCCTATTTTAATCAATTCAGCTGTCTACACTGTCTATATTACACTTAAACTAGTGACATACAACCACAAACCTGTGTACACATTATGTAAAAATGCAGTTTGTCCTGAGGGTGGTTTTGAAAGATGCCACATGGGTCCATTAAAATCAAATGGTTTAGTACCAACAGCATGAATATTCTTCATTTTGGTATTTATTTTGTTTGTACATTGATTAGTTTATTTTAGTGTTCTGGATCAGGTCGCATTGGTGACTGATCTTTTTTTCTGAAAACCTTTCGCAACTATTTCATCTCAGTTGTTCTAGAGCTCAGAAGAATGTAGACTCTGCATAACCACACACACACACACAACACAGCAAAAAAAGTGTAATGTGGTAAAGTAGTAAAAAAATTACATTTAGGTGTACCTTGGCTCACCAAGCTTGGGACACTTTGGTTATAGGTTAATCATTTTTCCAGTGATGTTACCAAAATATTTTGGTAAAATATTAAAAGTGGAAGGTGGAAGTCTGAGGTCAGTATGATGCTTCAGCTGTCTCAATTAGTCAGATCAAGTTTGAGATGAAATTCCCTCTTTAGTATTACTATCTTTACACTGCTGCTCAGGAAATAAACACTGTGTCTGAAAAAAACATCCATCCATTCTCTATACCACTTATCCATTAAGGGTCGTGGGGGGGCTGGAGCCTATCCCAGCTGTCATTGGGTGAGAGGCAGAGTACACACTGTACAGATCACCATTCCATCACAGGACATATACTGTCTGAAAAAACAGAAGAAGAACATTGTACTGAAGAGTGAAAGTTTGGAAGATTCCCACTTAATTTGTCTGTGGCTTTTGTCCTCTCTCTCTTACACTAAAACACTAGGAAGGGATCTTTAAAAGGATCATTCCTGTACATTTCAACTTGTTGTATTTCCCATGAATGTGGCTATTGTATGTTTATTTTAAGAATTCTAGTACATGTGAGAACGTCTGCTCTTCTGTGATAGAATATTGATGCCACTACTTTGTGTGAATATAGTTTAAAAAGAAACAATTTGATTAGCTGTATGGTAAGCAAATTCATCTATGTAGACAGGAAAGAATGCTCCGAATTAATGCAAAGACATGATAAAGATAGTGCACCATCATGAAACCAAAATGTTATCATCTATACCACTTAAGGTTCGCGGGGGGACTGGAGTCTTTCCCAGCTGACATTGGGCCAGAGTCGGGGGATATAACTTTAGACACATCTGAAACTAAATTTTATTTTCAGATTGTTTGTCAAAGGAGAACACAGGAAAGGTAATTTACAGACTTGAAATGTATGCTGTAGCAGGAAAAAATCGTTTCATTTGGATATTCACAAAAAGTCCCTTTCCTAACATCCCTGCATGTAGATGCTTGCCACTGTGAACATAATAACCCCATTCTTTGTCACATTTCCTTGTATTTCATTGGAATGTTGAGCTGTTGATGAGACAGTCATCTCCAGAGACAGTGGTTCCACAGCTCTCTGTTTTCGAGAGATTCTCTGTGCATTTGAGAGGTTTTGACAGGCTGGCAGGGACTGAATGAGCAGCATTGTGTGTCGGCCTCATTTATTCCATGGCTGCATTATCACATCTACCACATGAGATACCAGATACTTTTTCATTCTTCATGCTGCCCTCTCCTTTCCTGGCGCATTTCACATTGTTAACACTGTTTCCCTTTTTTACTCTTGACTCTCTCAATTTTACTTTGTGCTGGCTGACTTACAGAAGTAGCAAGATCTGTGGTGGCCCTGAGGGTCAAAGCACAGTGACAATTCAGAAAACAAAACAACATTTCACAAAACACATTGACATTTCAGAAACACAACAACATTTCAGATTACAGAAAGGGAGGGACAACACCTCTTGTTTGCGATTAGACAGAACCCCAGTAAGTTCAGAGTTTATCCGGTGGATGTGTTCATAATCATCATCCACCACCTCATCCATCCACTATCTATGCCACTTATCCTTCAGGTTTGTGGAGAGGCAGGAGCCTATCCTAGCTGACTAGTCATATATATACATATATAGAGACAACCAACCATTCACATACTGTCCTTTCACATTCACACCTACTGACAATTTAGAGTCACCAGTTAACCTGCATGTCTTTAAACTATGGGAGGAAGCTGAAGAACCTGGAGAGAACCCACATAGTCACAGAACTCCACACAGAAAAGCCCCGAACTGGTGGTTGAACCCAGAACCTTCTCGCTGTGAGGTGACAGTGCTAACCACTGCACCACCATGCCATCACAAAAAACAATACTACCAGTGATGACTAACTGTCAAAAAAAATAGTTCCTTATGTCCATTTTGTCTGGGGAAGCAAAGGTATTAAGCCATAACATCATCAGCCAAAAATAAACCAGTATCAGATTCAGTCAAATGAGAACTAACCTACCTCCTAATTTTTTGCTAACATTAATCTTAATGTTAATTAATCTTAATCTACAGACTTTGTAACCAAAAAAGGGGGCTACAAGCAACAGCAGAACAAAATACAAACATGTAGTTAAATGCCAAGCTTTGAGTTTTGGTAAGTTAACAATTTCATTTTGTAGTAACACTGTGTGTGTGTGTGTGTGTGTGTGTGTGTGTCAAATTAGACCAGATCATGTAGTCAATTTGACAAAGCCCTGGCACAGCATTCTAAGCATTCTTATGTGCAGGTAGAGTGAATAGACCAGTCCACTGATTTTCAACATGGTAAAAGTAAAGGGATACAAACTAACAATTTTAAAGTGGGTGGGACTAATAATATAATAGCTACAACACCCATGAATGTAAGGCTGTTAGATGAAACTGACAATGTGTTGAACAGGGTACACCAAAGAACTTTTTCCAACTCCAGTCTTTTCTGTCTTTATTGTTAATTGTCCATAGCAAGACAGTGGACCACAAATTGCTCCTGATGGTAAGGCTGCTGCATTGCAGCTCACTGCAATTGACTGACTGTTTTTGAAGTTTCAGCATGGACAAGAATATCTAAAAGTACAGTGGAGGGATTCAAAATCACTACTGACAAAAAAGCAGTCAGTTTTTTTTTTATGAATACAGTATGACATGGTTAAAAGCTCTGTAAAAGGCCAGTGAATGAGGAGCTTACAGACGGGTGACAAAGTAAAGGAAAAACCAACATAAAGTGTCTTTGGAAGGTGTTGGGCCACCACCTGCCACCAGCATAACTTTAATGCTCCTTGGCAGTGATTCTATAAGTCTCTGGGGATAGAACACCATTCTTCCAAATGATATACCCTCATTTGTTTTTTGATGATTGATTAATTGATTTTGTTGAGAATCTGGTGAAGGACAATTCATCAGACCATATCACTTTTTTCCACCTCTTTGTAGACCAGTGTCTGTTGTTTTTGCACCACTAAACTAATGGGAATTCATCTTTGTAATGTGGTGTTCATGCACTGCAATCTCATTAGAATAAACCGCACGTCACAGTTTGTATTAGGACCACAGTGCAGGCTCAGCGAACACCAGACACACACACAACAGTACCAGTTTACTCAGTCTTTAATTAGCACCAGGAAAACAAGCAGGGTTAGGGGAGTAAGAAGGCAGGGAGAGGTCAGGCGGTTCTTCTCCTGGCTGAGGGAAGAGAACACCAGGTAACTGAAAATGGCAGAGACTGGAGGCTTGAAGGCAGAGTTCAACAGGTGGAGAGCCCAGGTGAACTGTGGCACAAGAGCGTAGAGTTAATTATTAAGTTATTAATGATGAGAGAACCAGAAAACAACTAGAAATCGTCACTAGAACTACACTTGGACTGCACTAGAAACACTAGTGAGCTGGCCAAGTCATCACATTGAATGAGCTGACTTTCTCACGTCAACTGGAGGTCTGGTCAACATACTAGTAGCAATAGATTAGTGAATGTGGAACAGGTGTGTCAGACCTCCACCAGCTGCGCCTGCCTCTGCTGAGAGAGAAGCACAGAGACACAAACAAGAGGGAGGAGACACAAGGAGGAGACTGGGGAAAGAATGCATTGATATTCTCAGTCAGCTAAGGAAGAGTTGCTCTTATGTTTTCCTTGGATATCTCACAAATGCATGACCACCATCAAATGTGCAACCACAATTTCTGACCCTGTTAACTGAGGTCTTGTCCATAGATTTAATGCAGATGTCACTTCAGTCACTGTTCCTATTGAAACACCAGCCAGCTGAGCAGTCTTTGTGACTGAAACTTCTGCCATCTGTGCCCCAACAATGAACCCTCTTTCAGAGCCACTTAGATCATCTCCTCATGCTTAATACAAAATCAGAATCAACTTGGCTGGGATTTTTATTTTTAGTTAATTGCGTAATTGAACCATGCAGTGCACCTGTGTGTCTCCTCCTCCTTATACAGGTGTTTCACCTGTCTGTATATTTTCAAAGTCACTAATGAACTTTGGTGCTTTATCAAGTTAGACTAAAGTTAAGTTACAGTTTAGCTTTTCTTTAGAGACAAAAAGATTATAGTTTGAAATCAAACCTCTACATTCAGCCATCTAAACTTTAAAATGGCATTTTTGTGTAAAAGCAATTTATATCCACATTCCTGGTGGTATTAGTAGAGACCTCTGTCCACAGTGAAACACCTGAACAATATGACAACAGCAAAATCTCTTCTCCGCCACTTTTCAGTTGGAAAACAACAAAACTGCTTCACAACCAACATCTGGTAAGGAGTGGCACAGACAGCCCAGCTGACCAAATCATTATTTCATGGTGGAGGTACCATCTGATGAAATCAACCGAAATTCAGAACAATAACAACAGTCGTGCTGGATGATCAGTGCTACATACCAAACTGCTGTGTTGTGCTGAATAAATTAGCATAAATTGGATCTCTGTTAAGAAGAATATTATTAGGGCTCTGTGAAAAAGCAGTCCTAGTTCAACGTAATAAATATTTTTATTTCCAGCATTCACACCCTACACCCACATCAATATTTCTTTTCCCTCCCAAGAATTTCTCTCATCCAAGCTGTTTCCTCTTTCTTTAGATGGCAGCGCTGCAGAGTCCATTTTATGGAGACAAGATGAACCTCCTCTCCCTCTGCCAGAAGATTGAGCAGTGTGATTACCCTCCCCTCCCACCTGACCATTACTCTGAGAAGGTAGAGCAACACAAAACTGGCTGATTTACATCATTCTTGGGGAATAAAAAAAACAAGTTCTTCAAACAGTAACAGTATAAAAATAAGCATGAATCCAGTTCTTCTTGTGTATCTAATTAATCACTGTTGCTTCAAAGGAAAGTCCAGTTGTCTGTTTGACACTGTATAAGCTGATTATATCCCAGCTGTGTAGTTGTTTTATTTTTTGCCATTGTTCTAATTGTGGTTTATCTGTGTATGTCATATTTTGTCAAGTTTAGCATAGCTCAGTGCAAAGACTGGATGCAAAGAAAACCAGAAGCACATTCAAAAGAGAAAATAAAATCCAGCTTCCAAAAGCCTGGGTTGTTAGCTAGGTGTTGTTTAGAGACCTTTTCACACCTTAGACCTGTACTACGAACCGGGATTTGCAGTTAGCGAGTTAGCTTCAGGTTTAACTCTGGGTTTTCAGCCTTACGACAGAGGTTCACTTCTTATCGGGGTAAATCACCATAGTAACTGATGCTGAACGACTAACCTGCTCCGGGGCAGGTTAACTTCAGAGGATCAGATCAAAACCTGTCAATAGCCCAACTACTGACCAATCAGATCACTGGAAAACTAGCGTCAACATTTCTGCAGGATCCTGAGAAGGACAGAGTTTACAATAAAGTACCAAATAATAAAGATCAATAGATATTTTTATAGCTCTGTGGAATGGTTTTGTTCCATTATGTCCACAACAGAGCTTCTAACAAACAGAGAGAGAGTTTATCACACTAAATGATCACATACTGACTGTTCAATCTTCACTTTGATAGAACAAAGATGCTTTTATCTTCACACTGTTGAATATTTGCCACGATTATAAATGAACACTTCAGTCAGATCGACCTCAGACATGAACTCTCTCCTCTCCTCTGCTTTGGCAGCAGAAACAGTTTGACTTTACTGTCACTGTTTATCTACATCACATATTCACAGTAACTCAGAATAAATCACCATCAGACAAAAGAACAAAAACGCTTGCTCAGTAAGAAAAAACATTTATGTACTTATTTACAATAAATCCTCAGCCTGATTTTGAGAATTGTAAATTATTTCTAGTGTTTCTCTGTTCACATTTCAACTTGTTAAATGTCATTTTTTTTATGGACAACATGCAGCTGTCAGCGTTACCTCTCGTATAATATTAGGTACCTTACTCATGGTTCTGACAACGCTGCTTTTAACTAACAACTCCGCCTCCTGGCTTGACTTAACGAGTTAATAACTAGCGTCGTAACACTGCTTAGCCAGACTGTGGTTGTTAGGTTTAGTGAAGCCAGATAATGATAAGATATCCGGGTATGTTGAACTTGTTTCGTAGTACAGACCTCTGGCAACGCCACTATGACAACAGAATTTTTGAGATTCTGTGTCTAGTGGTTGTTGGTAAAGAAAAAGAGTGAGAGTCCCAATGCTAACTTCCTACAATCATGATCTCAGGTTTACATTTCCTGCATGAGCTAAATAAGCAACATACACTCGCTGGCCACTTTAGTAGATACACCTTACTATTACTGCCTTATTTCTTTGTGGCATAGATTCAACAAGGTGCTAGAAACATTCCTCAGAGATTTTGGTTCATATTGAGGTTGACAGTTGCTGCAGATTTGCTGACTGCACATCCATTGTGCAAATCTCCTGTTCCACCACATACTAAAGGTACTCTGTTGGTACTAAGGTGACCAAAGTGTGTCAAGAAAATATCCCCTACACCATGACACCACCACCAGCCTGAACCGTTGATACATGCTTTCATGTTGTTTATGCCAAATTCTGTCCAAATGTCACAGCAGAAATCAAGACTCATTTGACCAGACCAACATTTTTCCAATCTCCTGTTGTCCAGTTTTGGTGAGCCTGTGCAAATTGTGGCTTCAGTTTCCTGTTCTTAGCGGACAGGAGTGGCACCCAGTGTGGTCTTCTGCTGCTGTAACCCATCTGCTATAAGGTTTGACGTGTTGTGCATTCAGAAATGATCTTCTGCAGGCCCTGATTGTAAGGAGTGGTCATCTGAGTTACTGTTGCCTTCCTATCAGCTTAAAGAAGTCTGGCCATTCTCCTCTGACCTCTGGCATCAACAAGACATTTTCACCCAGAGAACTGCTGCTCTCTGGATTTTTTCTCTTTTTCAGACTATTCTCTGTAAACCCTAGAGACGGTTGTGTGGGAAAATCCCAGTAGATCAGCAGTTTCTGAAACACTCAGATTAGCCCGTCTGCCACCAACAACTCTGCACGTTCAAAATCACTTAAATCACCTTTCTTCTCCATTCTGATACTCGGTTTGAACCTCAGCAGGTTGTCTTGATCATGTGTACAAGCTTAAATGCATCAAGTTGGTGCCATGTGATTAGATGATTAGAAATTTGTGTTAACCAGCAGGTGTACCTAATGAAGTGGCTGATGAGTATAGTACAAAAGACAGTTTAGGAGCTGTTGGATTAATTGTTTGTTACTTTTGAGTTTCTAGAGTAGCAGTCTATCCTCCTTTTTTGTTCTATGCTATGTCCAAAGACTGATTGCCTTTTAGTGAGACAAACAAACCCAAGGTGGAAATACACTATTTCCAAGCCATGATACATGAGCATGTAGACTTCTTCTTCTAAGATGTCCACTCATTGAAGTTGGGTTGTCACAATATAAGGTTTTCACTATATCATGACCAAAAGAATTCACAATAATTTCATTTTGGCAAATGAGTTACTCTCTCTCCAATGTACCTGTTAAAATTATACTCAATGGATGGTGTAAAAGCAACCAGATGAACTGATAAACATTACACACCCATATTATCAAAATTTATATCAGGTTCATTTATGCAACACCCCTTCATTGAAGCAAGTGTCTCGTGGTAGCATAAACCTTATCCTTTAAACTAAAACAGCCCACTTTCCACAGCTGCGTGACCTGGTCAGCATGTGTATCAACCCGGACCCAGACCAGCGGCCGGACATTGTCTTTGTGCTGCAGATCGCCAAACAGATGCACATGTGGACCTCCAGCACCTGAGCACCACTTCAGCTCCAAGCCTCCCCTCTGCTCAGTCTGAGGACCTCAAACCACTAGACGTAAGCTCCGCCTGGTCTTGCAGAAAAGTGTTTGCCTTAAACTCATCTCGACAGGAACCATGGGAAGACTTGCACCAGTGGACTGTGATGTTTTGGCATCCAAACACCCACTTATTTTCTGTCTCAGAGGATGTGAAGAGATGTATTAGTGGTGTAGCACTAGTGGAAAGTTTATGAAACCACACTTGTTCACTTGAGAGGTGACCGCATTTATGCCCTATTCTTTAGCTAAGGATAGAGAGCTGTGTCTCACTATGATCACACATTTCTCTAAGCTTTTTTTGTATAACTCCACAGGGGTTGCATTCCAAGTTCATGCCCTGTGTTTCAGGTGAAGTATGCATTCAAGCTGGGCAATTAGAATATTATTCATCTATCATCTATCATTGTAATCATATATAATCAAGTTGCTTTTCATCATCAATTTGAGCACATAATTTAAGGGTCTAAAGGGACAGTTAGTAAATACTTAGTAGCAGTGACTAAGTCACTCCTCTCTGAGAATGAATTCTGAAAGAAAGCTTTGCCTAACTGCTTGCAGTCAGTCCAGTGTGATGGAGATGACAGCTCAACATGTGATACATACTGTATATTTATTTCCAGCAGAAGGTTTTCTGTATGGAAGCCAGAATGACTGTGGTGGTTTAACTTTTCTATGCCTCAGTATCTCCTTATATACAGGATGTAGAGCTCAAGGCCTATTTTCTCTAAATAATGTATTAATTTGACAATTTGATAATCTTGACCCATGGTCTACTTATTAGACTTATTAGATATACTTTTTATTTTTTGTCAGTTTTCAGCTGAAACTTGTCTCATTGTAGTCAAAGAAAACATTTTAGTCTAATTATAGCTGATGAAAACATCTGACTTTTTTGGGTTTTTTTGTCATTAGAAAATTAGATGACAGAAATCTTTAAGTCAAGTTTTAGTCAAAACCAAGGATAAGCATTTCCGTCAAACTAAAAACTGATTTTAGGCTGAAAGAAAATTAAAGAAAAGCCACAAAAAACAAGTTATATGATTGCAGCTTTGCAGAGGGGGTATCTGGTCTGATATTGTACAATTAAACAGTACATTCAGACACAATCCAACTCTTGCAATACTAATAATAAGTCACTCACTGGTATGATCTTCAATCAATCAATAAGAATTCTAAACAGCCCTGCAATAAATCCTACTTTTTGAAATCCTAGTTTTTGAAATTGGTTGTACACTACCTTTTTAAACTTATTTGTTAGTAAAATATTTGGAACCTCTTTGCACACAAGCTAATACTAGATTGATAGCTACTGATTTTATTCAAGGTCTTCCACATGCTGTACCTTTTAATAACCAGTAGATGTCACAAATTGACTACATTTAGCAGGTATTCAAAATCAACCAGTGCCTGACTATCAAATGTGTTTGTAATAAATGTGCTGCTGCTTGACCTATAATGTACAACAGATCAGGGTATCTCAGCCTCTGCTGCTTCATTTATTACCAATTAGTTTTTAATCTATCTGTAAAGTCCCCCAACTTTATATAAGTGCAATAATAAATTGCTGAAGTAACCCTTTTAAAAAGTGATCACAGTGTTACTTCCATTTAACAAGACAATTAAGCTGTGATCTTCATATAATAGGCCTAAAAAATAATTATCCACCACAGCTGCTCTTTACTTCCAGTTGTTTGCATATTTGAAGAGGACTGGACTTTTCTTTTTCTCACTGCCCTGGTATTGTTTCCTCCACTTTGTGAGTCTGCATGTAGGTGTGTCATCTTAGTGTCTGTGGACAGATTTGGTCCACAACAATAGCATCACAGTTGTGCAAGATACAGTCACGTAACTTTACAGGTGTGTAGTTGACATCAAAATGAAGGCCAAGTAGGATGGATGTTTCTGACCCATAAGTACTGAGCACTCATGGGTTGGAATGTCAACATGTTGATGGACTCCACGGCTGGCAGGATCCCACCACAACATGGTCCTTAGTTGTCCTTGTTCCTGGATTTCATTTCTCATAAACTGTGCCAACTCACTTAATTCTGAGTTTGTGATGATTTTTATGCATTTTATTTACAGTGTCGATAGTTGAATTAAGAAGGAAAATAAACCATCTTTTGTTTTATGTAAAGGACAGCCTTGTAATAGAAAGATTTAGAATGGAAATCATCATTAGATTACCCGTGTGCCACAGTGTCCCTTATTGAATTGTTCATTACAAATCTAAAGACACACAAAAAGAGATGTACTAAAGTAACAGCTTGTGCCTTGGTGATAGGTGTGGTTCCAGAAATGTTGAAGATTGTAGTTTTATGTCATGTACAATAGCAGAATGTGGTTTATGATCTTGTTCCAAGTGTTTATACTGTATGTGCAAATTCAGACCAACATTACTGTGAAAATGTTAACACCATAGAAATGAGATGCTGTGAAAGTCATTTTGATAGATAGTACTAAACCAGAATATGTTTAAAGATGTCCTTATGTATGGAACATGTTTAATGTGCCTTACCGCACAGAATAACTCTGAATTTGTTTTCATATATCTGTTAACAACAACTTCACTTAAACATAGTTACATACACAGGAAGAGGGGAGGAGTTTTCATTATCATCTCCATCTTCCATCTATTGTACTTATTGAATTGTGACTTTTCAAGTATTGTGCCATTATGTTTTTATCAGCTGTGCTTTTCTGTGCAACTTGACATTAAAACTAGCTCTGTGTGGAAAGTGCTTTTTCTAAAATTAAAGATGAAAAAACAGTGGAAGCTCTTATTACGATAAATGACTCTCCCCTTGTTAATTAAATTATGAAGCAACATACTGCTAAGTGAGTTTCTGATTCTGCTTTTCTCATTAAGCCTGTAAAATAGTGAAAGGAATTATATTGACAGTGTTTGATGAGTACAGTACACAAAACCTACATAGTCAGTGATGTTTGGTTTGAAAAGACACAAATAGTTCAGTAAAAGGCCTGTTTGATGATGGGAACAGTCTGTGGACATTCTACACCCTTGATGGATTCCCTGGACCCGTGGTTAGGATTTGTTTTGTTTTTTTAGAGTGTTAAAGGTCCTGTACACTCACAGTAAACCCATGCAGGTGATGTTTTTTCTTTACTGTTTTTGGCTAATTAGACCTCTTTTCAGGACTGTGTAGACGTGTACAGACTATTTGACTGACACATCCTTCACTCCTCTTTTAATTGTGGGTAACAAACATTAAAGGACTTTTTTTTCCAAGTTTGTCTTAAAACCACAGTCAGGTATGAACAATGAAACAGATTTTGCTTGCTATATTCGTTCCTCCTGGTCATACTGATCTTTTTCAATGTGTTTTCAAATATAAGTGAAAGAGATTGTTTTAAGTAAAAAGATTCTAAAGTTTATCTGACATTACTGTCAGGATTCAGCAGTCTGAGTTAATCATTTTCTAGTATAAAATCTACTGTGGTGTACAGAGGCAAAATTAAAAAAAATTGTGTCACTGTCCAAATACTTAAATACAGCTGTTTTATTTGTAGTTCAAAAACATCAAAAGCAAAAAACTTTAGACTGTCAGTCAACTTAAAAAGACACAAAAACATGAATGAACTCAAACATTTTTATTGTAAACCATGTAAAACATGCCATTTGTATCAGGACTTCTGAGGGGTAGTGAGTTACATCAAGAAACACATTGTACAACCATTCTAGGAGGTATCCATAGTCTGTACAGATTCATCCACCAGCTCCAGGTCCAGTGGGGTCACCACCTTTGTCAACACACCGGTGGTACCTCCTTTGTACTTGTAGTCACCAGTTCTATATGGGGAGAAATAAAGCACATGGAATAATAAGTTTCAACCAAACCAAGAGATGATCAGTAACAATTAAGTCTTGGTTGGGGCTTGTTTAATGTGGTCCAATACAACAGAGATATCATCTTCAGTACAGTATGCCACTATACACAGCCATCCAATAGACACAGCCATGCACATTAGTAATGGAAAGTCAAACCAAGCAAGGCAGTCAGTCAGCTAGATTAAAATAAGGGTTGGTTAGTAGAAAAATTCAAATCAGAGTGAGAGGCGGTGGCTGTTAAGTCTGCACTCTACCAAAACACTTTCCCTCTGTACTCACAGCTGCAAGGCTTCGAGCTCATTTAGTCTTGAAACAGAACAAGCAACAAGTCAAGTCTGTTACTCATTCATCAAGTGATGACATGTTAATAAGTCCAGTTTCAGATAATGATTACAATGTCCCAACATGCTCTGTAATGATGCGAGATGAGATGACACATTCTGTTAAAGCAGAGGTGGAGACACAATAGCACCTCCTCCTGTACTGTATATCTGTGCACATGTCAACAGCTGCTATTCATCTTGGATTCCTCGTGTTACAATCTGAAAAGTTTTTCCCTATGTGAAAAACCAAACAGTGACATTCCATCCTTAATGTATAACTGTTGCTTCATTAGTGACCTACATTTGTGTACTTGCTATGGAATGTGTAATTACAACCAACATTTCAGGGGCGTGTTCCAGAGAGCTGGTTTAACAAAACCCTGAGCTCTGAGCTGAGTTAAATCACCTTAGGAGGGAAAACTGAGTTTTGAGCTGCAGGACAACAGTGAACTGCATGTGTATGTGTGTGTATGTGTGTGTGTGTGTGTTGAATTGAAAAAAAAAAAAAAAACATTATCAATGAAGCTCCTATACCATGATTCACCAGGTAACTGGTAAATAAAGATTAGAATAGAATAGAATAGAATAATACTTTGTTGATCCTTAACAGGAAATGACTTTAAAACACACACAGATGAATAGATCCAGGCTAAAGCTTAAGTGTTTTAACTGTAAATTGTTCCAGAAGAATCACTGATATAGTCCTCACCTGATCCCCTTCTTGTTGGCCTCATCGTGGGGCCGGATGTAGTCCACTTTGCCCTTGGTGATAACACACAGGTCAATGTTGCTGCCAGAGCCCAGGTCATTGAAGATACCAGCGGCAATTGCGTCACGCACCAGCTGCTTGGCCGCCTCCTCCTTTGACAGAAAATATTACAGGCCGTCACATCCACTCGTTTGGGATTAGTGAACACCTCGTAGGATTATGAGAGTGTTAGACTCACCTCCATGTCAGGCTTGTAGCGGTCCTCAAATACTGCCATAGCAGCCAGAGACCCAGAGCCTTAAGAAAAGAAAAACTGGATCAGTGACCCGACATCCATTTCTGTCCATCTCAGTTAGAAAACATTTGGGGTGGTGATGGTATCAACAGCAACTAAAAGGACACACCATGTAAATGTGTTCTAAAATCCCTAAATCCTATGAAAATCATGTACAGTTTCCCCAAATGAACCTGCTTGTGATACCAACAACTACTAACTAACTGGACATTGCTACTTGCAGATTTATTCCCGCTGAAGGTCAGTAGAATTATACACATAATATTAATCACACAGTAATTATTTTCATAAGCATTTGTTTATTGTAGGGATTCTCTGCTCTTCAAGGGTTAGAGAGCAGAGCAAAATCAAAATTAGCCAACCAAGGAGATGGAAAAACAACTCAATGAATTCATTTAAATAGCAAAATAAAATTAATAAACAGTTAAACAGTTAAACTACTTTTGTGTAAGATCATTTCATTTTCCTCAATAAGAGTGTAATTTGTTGCTGTTATTTGCTGGATTAAAAGTAATGTTCCTGGGCCAGTGGTTACAATGGTGGGTCTAGTGATCTTCAAAAGCCACTGGCACAGCTTAATGTCATCCCCTGATGTACAAACAAGGGTGTGTTAGTGTTAGTGTGAGACTGACCCATGGTGACGTAGGGCAGCTTGTCAGTGGAGCCGTGAGGGTAGATACTGTAAAGGTGAGGACCATTACAGTCCACTCCACCAAGGACCAGAGCAGCCCCAATATAGCCTTGATACCTGAAAACACACACAGAAGCACAGCTCAATCACATGTATGCACATTAGGGCTGCACCATTCTGGGAAAAATGAGAATCACAATTTTTTTGCTTAGAACTGAGATCACAATTCTCTCACAATTTTTTTTCAACATGTTTTTTGCACTAATTTACCGACACACGAGGAAGCGGAACAGAAGATATAATGGTGCCTGATATAGAACAGGCCATATCTTAAAGAGTACAGTCTAGACCTGCCCTATATGAAAAGTGCCTTGAGATGACTTCTCTTGTGATTCGGCACCTTATAAATAAAATTGAACTGAACTGGATTAAACGTTTAGCTAAGTGGTGTTGATAGAGTCTGTAATTTCCTCATGTCTATGGGAGCTTGTCAGGTATGGTAGTAAACTGTGTCTAAGGCTGCCCCCGAAATGTCGACTACTGGATACATTAGACAGAGCGACAGGCTGTAAACTTTACAACCACATCTTGCCTTAATATGATCAAACCACAAAACTAACTTTAGTGTTAGATACTTGATGAAAACGGAGGACATAATGAAAGCACGATGCAGGCAGTGTGACTCGCTCTGATTCTCTCCGCTCCAGTGTCAGGTGAGTTCTACCTGCCTGCTGACAGCCACATGCCCACTGCCAGGAACCGCACATCTAAAGCGGAAACTACCAGTGATAAGACCTAGCTAATCTTTTGTCATCACAAGCACAGTGCCATCAGCAGGGTTTTCTTCTGGATTCATTTTGCTGCTTTTATTTCTCCTAACACAACATCTGACTGTCATTAGCCGCTGTCACTCACTTGCACTCGTTGGGTTTATTTGAGTTTCTGCTGCTCTGAATCATGTGTGTAATGACACATTGTCATTGGATGAGAGAGATGGGTGTGTTTGTTTTGATGCAGCAGGTGTCCCTGATGAAAACGCAGCAGAATCGTTGTCATTTAGAAATAAGATCACTCTGAATCAAGATCGCAATTTTAATACGATTAATCGTGCAGCCCTAATGCACATATGGTAAATGGACTTGTACTTACATAGCACTTTTCTAGTTGTATCGACCACTCAAAGCACTTTACACTACGTGTCACATTCACCCATTCATACAGCGCTTGCTCTATCGCTCTAACACATGCACACCCATTCACACACAGATGATACACACATCAGGGGCAATGTGTGGTTCAGTATATTGCCCAAGGATACTTCGGCACAGACTGGAGAAGCCGGGAATCGAACCACTGACCTTCCGATTAGTGGGCGACCCACTCTACCTCCTGAGCACAGCTCACAGCCGCCCATATCTAAGATTTTCTCACTTTTTTTATACCTGACTTTTCAATATTTAATGGCAACACAAATTTTGTCATAAATATGATTAATTAATTTGATTTGTCAGATTTCATTAAATTATGGTATTATTATATCAATTGGCTGATTTTCCAAAAAATGCACTACATGATGCAGTGTGAGAAGCGTACCTGAAGAGCATTTGTTTGAGCATGCGGTTAGCAGTGGCCACACGTGGCAGTCTGCCTGTAGAGAGGCCGTGTAGCTCCAGGTTGGAGGAGATGATCTGAGTAGTCATCTCTGTGTCTGCAGCTGTTCCTGCTCCACAACAGCTGGACAATAACACAATTACACACCAGCCAGTTAATTATACAGCACCTGAACTCCCTAACATGAAGCTGTAAACTACAACTATAAAAAAAAAGATGTTTTTCCAGATATTTTCTTAAAGCCATTATCCATAATTCCAAAACATCTTTTTCCATCAAAGTTAATGACTAGAGCCCATGTGGACTCCTATAAAAACTTTAACATGTATCACATTAAATTCATGTTTATGTTCATTTCCATACACAGATGCAGTGTGTGGAACAAAATGAGGACAATGTGAGTTCTAAGCAAATAACTCAAACAACCAAACTCTGTAATGAATACCTGATGTGTATTGAAAACCTGAGCACCTATCACTTACTAAATGTTGGGGGAGATGTAGTGGATCTTGGAGCAGTTCTTGTCTGCCACTACCATGCCCTCAGTGGCTCTAGTGTCAGCCCCGAGTACAACACCATCCTTCACAGGGAAACACAAAGACATCGTTTAGACTCAGTAAACCTATGCTTAGTAATTCTGCTTTAGTGCTTTTCAAGTGCTGTCTGGTGACACCTTCTGATTAGTTTTTCTTTTCATTCTCAAAGCATCCAAGTATGTAATTATGTCACAGTAGGATGGGGTCTATTCTTGCATTATAAAATTCTTTGAAAATGCACAAAAAACACTTCAAAGTAAATAGCAGTGATATATTGTGCTATTAGAAAGTACTACCACCTGTCCAGTATCACTCTGTGTATTAATGTTGGCCAGTGTGAACACAGGGAACTAGATTTAACTTTTTGACTACGTATGACAGAATATTCTGTGTTATATTTACATTTACAAGAAGCTAAGCTAGACAAGGACACCAATTCCTACTCAACTTCATGTTCATGATGTAAATACATTTTCAGGCTAACCATACTTATCTGAAGCAGCATGGTTTGTGTCACTCACCTTGAAGACCACACCACAGATGGTAGTTCCTGTTTTACGAGCAGTAGGTAAACTGCATCCCACTTTGTTAACTTCACCTTCCAAAACTGCATTTCTGAAAAAATAAAATAAAAAAGGCACTTGAATAACTGAATTAATGTGGAACTGTAAAACAAACACTTCTAAGCCTAATAAATTTTAAGCTCTGTTATTAAAAAGAGGCTGTTGTTTTGTTTTGTTATGTTATGTTATAAAACACATTAAAACAATAATTTAGTTAAACTGTGCTGAGAACAGTCTTTCATCACTTCACTATCTGGGCTGACAGCAGAAATGTCTCATCTATCTTATTAAGGCCTTTCAGCATGTTAAATAATGGTACAGTGGATTATGATTAAAAATACATTTCATGTTATCACGTGAGAGACTTAACCGAACTTTTGGTGTCACCCTCAAAACTGCCTTTGAACCACAGAGTTTTCACCAACAATTTGTGCTAGCTAAAGTCTTCATTGACAGATTTTCTCATTTAGTGCCTCCACTGGGTATTTACTTGGGCAGACTGTTTTTCTATGCTGTTTGTGGTATTGTCATTGTTACCTTAGTTACACCGTTTATTCACAGACAAGTAGCAGGGTGAGTACCAAGAGAAGAAACGTTCCCACCGAACGAACCGATTTTCTTGGTAAAAACAATGTTAACAGCGATACGCGTGTAAATAGTACGTACTTTGTTGAGATACTTAAAAGCAAGAATGTTATAACCGTCCTAAAACAGCAAGACTCGAATGATGTTCAAATATAGAGGACAAGTGAACCTTAACGGTGATTATCACTAGTGTGTGGAAAAGCCTTAGTCATTGTATGGAAGCCAAGTTAACATGAGCTAGCATCGCTTGGAAACCCGTATTAAAATCTCTTGTACTCAGAGTCGAAATACAAAAGGTAAAACATGTATTAAGCTTTGAAGTTATTCTGTTCTGATTTTCATCCACTGAAAAGCCCTTACCTCTTGCAGTTTTCGAAACTGAAACCCCCGAGCGGTGGCCGGCTCACTGTTAACATCGCCATTTTGGTGAATAAGGATTTGTGTTTCCGGGAAGTAGAGGAAGCGGCATGTGTTGACATTTGTTGCAGACGAGAGGTAGACCGTACGTCTCTGACGCAGAGAAAGCAAATGCTTCCCTTCAAGAAAAAAAGAATAAGAAAAACCACACTGATTATGTATAGAAAAATATATAAAAAGGAAACGAGCCCATTTTTCGCTTTCTCCTGTTAAACCAAACACGAGAAAACTGTCCATTTCCGGGTTTACCAGTGTAAAACATTGAAAATACAGTGAAACAAAATGGGGAAATTTGTATTTTTTGGTTCAGTGTAATTTTCTTTCTTTCTTTCTTTCTTAATTTTTTTTAATCCCTTGCTATTTTAAGACTACAGATAACTGAAATCAATAAAGACTGCGAACCGGAAGTTAAAAAAGTGAAATTATAAAACTACCATAGACAGTATAAATTGGAACGGTCAGGAGAACGAAACGAAGCACTGCGAATTAACTGGTTGCAACAATGATAATGATAATAATAATAATAATAATAATAAGAAAAAGATGGATATTTTTAAAATCAAATCTACACTCCTCTTTCATGTGGCACTATTGCTTAATTTTACTCTACATATATTATCAGCCAGTAAAATACACAACAACCAAATAAACGTATTAATCAAAGGGCTCAGAGCATATCATTTTTTTACATTTATGTGACGTAATGAGTATGCAAGAATATGAAAAGACACACAATATTATGTTTATACACATGCAACACAAAATGGCTGAAATGTGATGTTAATATTGTAATTTTTATATGGTCATGTCTTGGGTATGGGATTGTTACTATTTATTATATGCAAAATTTAACTACTGCACTCTTGGTAGTGATGATATGTCATTTCATTTTTAAACAGAAAAGCCTAGGGACATGGGTCACAAATATTAGCCTATTATGTATGTATCTGTATCATGTTATTGTAACCTGTTACAATATTTTTTTTCATTGTAACCGTAAATCCATAGCAAACAAACTATCTAAGCCCCACTCTGCACTCCAAGTCATCCCAACCATCTCAGTTGTTTTAGATTGGGTGATTGCGGAGCCAGGTCATCTGATGCACTCCATCATTCTCCTTCTTGGAGGTGTGTTTGTCCTGTTAAAGAACAAATGATGGTCCTACACAAACCTACGGAACCAAAAATCTCAAATTTGGACTCATCAGACCAAAGTACAGATTTCCACTGGTCTAATATGTATTCCTTGTGTTTCTGCCCAAGCTATTCTCTTGTTGTTCTTCCTAAGTAGTGCTTTCTTTGCAGAGATTCAACCATGAAGGCCTGCTTCACACAGTCTCCTCTGAACAGTTGATGTTGAGATGTGTCTGCTACCCAAACTCTGAAGCATTTATGTGGGCTCTATTCTGGGGTGCTGTTAATTTGTGGTTTCTGAGGCGAGTAACTCTAATGAGCTTATTTTCTGCAGCAGAGGTAACTCTTGGTCTTCCTTTCCCGGGGTGGTCCTCATGGGAGCCAGTTTCTCCATAGTGTTTGACTGGTTTTCACGACTGCACTAAAGGATACATTTAAAGTTCTTGAAATTTTCTGGATTGACTAACCTTCATGTCTTAAAGTATTGATGAACATGGATTCGAACAATAGTTGAAAGGGACTATTCACTGCATAGAACTGTGTAACAACTCTACCTCTGCACAACACAACTGATGGTCTCGAACACATTAAAAAGGCAAGAGGTTTGAGGCACCCTCATAGCTGAATGGTTAGGGTGCATACCATACCTAGACCTAGTGGTCTGAGCAGGCAGATCCTGATTTGATTCCCGATCTGGCTGGACCTTTACTGCATGTCCCCCACTCTCTCCCTGTTTCCTCTCTCACTGTCCTATAAATAAAGGCAAAAAATACTTTTAAAAAAAGGCAAGAAATTGGTGACTACCTCATGAATCTGATTGAGAGAATTCAAAGAGTGTGCAAAGCTGTCATCAAAGCAAAATGTAGCTACTTTGAAGAATCTAAGATTCAAAACACATTCTGGTTTAACACTTTTGTTTACTACATAATTCCATATGTGTTCCTTCATAGTTTTGATGTCTTCAGTATTACGCTACAGCACCTGTGTCAAACTCAAGGCCCGCGGGCTACATCTGGCCCGTGAATGAATTATCTTTGGCCCACATGACAAAATCTATTTATTATTAGAGCTGGCCCGCCGGTATATCGCACGCACCACCATAATACTACAAATCCCACAATGCACTGCCCGTGCATCGGCACGTCAATCACGGGCCGGGAAAGTGCGCCCCACTCCTTCATCAGCAGTCTATGATATTACACACAGCTTGTGTCAACTTTCAACTATTCTTCCCTTAAAAAAATGGCTCAGACTAGTGAACATCATAGAGCAGCAAACGGTGCTTTGACGCATTTTCAGTTTTTAATGCAGTTTCATTTTTACATTTTTTTTCTCTTGCTACTACAGGACATTTGATTTTTCTTTGAAGTAAATTACTTTTGGGTGTTGTTTGCCTGTAGAAAATGTTTTCACTTGAAATTATTCTGTAAAAACTGCAGATAGAGCCATAAGAAATTAATGAAACTGGTTTTTATTTCTTTTATTTTTATTTATTTATAGTTTTTATTTCATTTATTTCATAATTAATGTTGTCTTACAGACAATAATCTATAGGCCTTCTTAGTTCCAGGTTCAATATGTGCAAAAAGGTTGTTTCAATAAGTTTTCAATAAACGTTGAACCTGCCCAGCCCTTGACTTGTAGCAATTTTTTAATTTCAGCCCACTGTGAGTTTAACACCCCCGCTCTACAGTGTAATAAACACAAAGAAAAGCCATTGAATGAAATGAGAAGGTCTGTCCAAACTTACAACTGAATATATATATATATATATATATAACCCTATATATCCTATCCTCACAGCTGTCAATCATTCATTGTGATCAACCATGTCTTAACTAGAGTGTTTTATTTGAAAGGTATCCACACTATGTGAAACTGAATGACCAGTGCAAGCAGAAGGAAGGTATGGAGCTGCATATTTTATTGCCATTTATGTAGCGACATCTGGTATCAGCCGGACATCAGCCTGGCACCTATGATCAGGCTATCACAGAGTTCATAATGGGAAAAAACATAAACAGACCCAGACCTGCACTGAGGTAAAGGTCTGGTGTTGTCAAGATTATGGCCTGACACTATCCACTCTTCATCCTCCCCAACATCCTGTGATAAGAAACAGTTATAGAACTTTTCCTCCCAAACCAGGTTCAAAGGTCTATACATGCAAGGGATTTTCACTTTTTCCAAGCCAAGCAACATCAAGTTAAGCCAAAGGAACAAAAGTATTCAAATACACTAATGACCTCTTTTTGACAATCCTGCCTATTTTATCCTGAAGAATTAAGAAGATTTTTTTTAGAGTAGAGACACCAGCATCCTCTAAAGTTATCCAGCAAACATTAACTACGTTGGTGGTTCATTTTTCCTCAACCCATGACAGCCTCAAGAAAAGCCTGTAAGAAATCAAGTTTGCAGAGACAGAAAGTCTACGGTTAAATTCAGCAAATACTGAACTGCTGAGACACCGGCAGAATCCTTCATTGTGATAACCAGAGACACGGCCTCCTGGAGAATCCACCTGGATCCCACATTTCCATGGTTACCACCGCAACCTCAGTCGCCTGGATCCCAGCCAAGTCTTCAGTTGCCGCAACTCACAGTAGGTCAGTCTTAACATTCTGCTCATGACAAGGGTTGATGGTAAAATGAGTAAAACTTCCAAAAACCAGTCCATAAGTAACAGGAGTAGGGTACAAAAAGTCTATGAGTCATCATTCATCATGAGTCCTTGTGTATGAGACAGATGTTTATATACAGCAACAGAGGACTGGAAGACAGATTTGAGCTGGGACACATGGGGAGTCGATTGAATCCTCATGGCACTGGGCAGTCTGAGCCTGACAGCAGTGGGGTAGAGGATGTGTTCAATAGCAAAAAGGGCAGTGATATAGAGCTGGGTTCTGTCTAAAGGGAAATATTTTTAGAAGATAACCAAACACTCCTGGTTTGTATTCTGGTCCCTTTGTCTGATGACAGTGAGCCAGCTGCTTGTTGAGACCACTGAGCAGAGAAGGGCTGAGCTGGTGTCTTTCCAGATCTTCTTGCAGCAACAAAGTTGTGACTGGACCAATGGGACAGCTAACTGATTTTCCTGGGAGGGAATCAATGGTGGTTGGTAACCCAAAGATCATTCAAAAGGTGACAAACCTGTAGCAGTGCTGGTCAGGCAGTTGTGGGCATATTCAACCCAAACCAGGTGGGAACTCCAGGAGGTGGGCTTAGTACATACAATAAAGGGTAGACTCCAAGTCATGAATGGCCCTCTAGTCTGACCATTGGTTTGCAAAGGGGAACCCTAATAATAGACTTAGACTAGATTTTATTGATCCCTGGGGATGACTCCCTCAGGGAAATTAAGAAGCAGCACACAGGACAGTTTGCAAACAACAACAGCAACTGCTTGCAAACAGGTATAGAGAATAGAATAAAGAAATAAACAATAAACAGTAAACTCTTAATAGGATAAAAAAAATACACTGTAAACTCTTAGCTAAATATACAAACTATAAATAGAATAAAATATGGAGAACTGTATATGGCCTGTGGATAAAATAAAATGAAATTATTGCACTGTGGCGGAGGATAAGGTTATTGAGTGTCCGGGTTGGTTATTGCACATTAAGTGGCTACTACTCCTTCCCTTCTGTCCTCTGAACTCTATCTCCTCCTCCCCCCAAGTGAGGAGTTGTAGAGCATGATGGCATGATGAACAAAGGAGTTCTTCAGTCTGTTGGTCCTACACTTGGGCAGGAGCAGTCTCTCACTGAACAGGCTCCTCTAGTTGCTGATGACGGTGTGCAGAGGGTGGCTGGCATTGTCCATAATATCCAGCAGTTTGTCTAGTGTCCTCATCTCTGCCACCGTTACCAGAGAGTCCAGCTTCATGCCGACCACAGAGCCGGCCCGTCTGATCAGTTTATCCAGTCTGGATGTGAATAGAATCATAGTAGATCCCAGTGATTGACAGAAAGTTTTCCAAACTGAGGACCACTGTCAGAAACAATGCTCATAAAGTACGATACAGAGAAAAAAAAATCTCGACTCGTTCCTTTTCCAAATCATATCATAAGATAGAGGCCTAATAAATCCCTGGATTGTGGG
This sequence comes from Lates calcarifer, assembly GCF_001640805.2. NCBI lineage: Eukaryota > Metazoa > Chordata > Actinopteri > Centropomidae > Lates > Lates calcarifer. Next base: position 22,752,936 of record NC_066841.1, read on the forward strand.
TGCAGCTTGCCTGCCAAAGGCACACCTGTAAAAACGGACCGTCATTGCTGCCATTTGTTTTTATTGCACTTCGTCTATTACACAACACCTAAGAAATGCGCTATGCCACAATTACCGCAGGATACCACTGCTGTCAACTGTTCGGCTCGGTTTACCAGTTCTGTAGCCTGTAGGCACCCAGTCCTTATAAAGAGCTGTTTCTTTGTACCCATGTCCAACGGTAAGTATTTTATATGTACTGATTCATACGTCGAAATTACATGGTAAATGTCGGGAAATAACTATATATGGTGGGCTGTATTATGTAGTGGTACATTTTTTGTTCGAATTAACAAATTAGACTCAGGCTCGAAAATGAATCAAACTGAGCTTATGTACTAATGTAAATGTTTTTAAATTGAAATAAAATCAGACAAGCTTTGACACTATACATTTTTCCGGCATGATAATATACTGACTGAATTCAAAACTCTTTGGAGAGTTTTTACTTGATCAGACAGCCGCAGGATCAGGACCATGGACAGCGTCCCTCCTCCACAGGATGATGACACGAGACCAGTGACGGACTTATCACTGCACTCCACTCCACATCCTCAGGTACACGGCTGAAGAATACTCAGCATTTCCACCAACAGTTTACCAAAGCCTCAGCAGTGACAGCCTTTAACAAAACACTCATTCAACAGGTAAGACGATCACTAAACGTGATGGTGTGGTGCGGTAAGATAGTTTTCTGCTCATCACAGACAACAGATGCGACTTTGTTTTTGTAATATGTGTGACGTGGCTATTTTTTGTTTGATTTTTTTCACTTTCGGTTGATTATGAGTGGAAATGAGAATAGTCTAATGTTGCTTTTTTTCATGTCCGTTCCAGAATGGAGTACAGACATGATGTGGATTTTGAGGAGCCTTGTCCAGTCTGTGGAGATAAAGTCTCCGGATACCACTACGGTCTGCTGACCTGTGAAAGTTGCAAGGTAGCTTTGGTTTTCTAATATTGTTCTTATTTCACTGGGATGATTGAATACAAAAATGTTTTTTCTCTTTTAAAAACGTCCTTTGGCACAACGGGCCAGCACCGGTGTTACGCAAAGTTCTGCCAGCCTGCTCAGAACTGCATGCTCCCCTCAGGAGCACCCACAACTAAAACAAAATCTAGGCTACCAGATATTTGAATGGTTACCAAAGTAAAGTATTATATTAAAACACATAATCTCTTTTTGTTATTTTTTCTTTCTTCAGTGATTATAAATGATCTGCAGTCATAGTGAATGAGCATTTAGAGTCATCAATTTGTCTTTGATACTAGTAGGCCTACTAAAATAAGTACATAAATAAATAATAAATAATAAAATACTACACTATCAAGCTTTCCTCATTACTCTCTCTATATCTGTGAAAGCGAACTCTTTTTTATCCATGTGTTTTTAAGTATAGCATTTCAGACAGTAAAGTGTTACTCTAAAATGAGGTTTAAATATGAAGAAATACGCTGCTTTCTCACTTTGCAGTTAAAGTGGATGATGGATTCGGCATAACTGACTGTACCTGGTGTGTAACGCATCTCGTAGTGTAGCTTCGATTATTATAAAATGTGTGAAATTCAGAAAATGTGCTCATCTCACCGAAATGCATTATTCGGTAGAGGTGTTTTTATAACTGACGAAAACTGTGACCCTTTCTCAGACCAGGTCTTACATATATTAAATGAAAATTATCAAGCCAAAATGGCAAAAATGATGTGCTCACATTCTCAGGCTCAGACATCAGGCATCAGACCCCCCCCCCCCCAATTTTAGCACCAGTATCGGTCCATAAATAATCACAGAGAGCAAGGGCAACTCAGACACAGTGCGCGGCTTCAGTTGATGGAGGCGCGCACATAAAAACAAATAAAAAAAAAAAACATGTACTCTGAGTTTGCCTCGTTAAGTTTGCTTCATAATGTCATATGTTACAAATTGAAATGTCTAAAAAATACAAATTAAATAATAATTAGAATACTAATTCTAATGCTGCAAGCTACTTTAGTAGGTTTCAAATAATTCTCCCAGGTATACTGGCCGGTTTGCTTTCATTTTTGTCTGACAAAACAGACACAAGACCCAATGTAGATATCGAAAAGAGAACTGCACTCTTCAAGTGGATCCGTCTTCTTCATCTACACTCGCAGGGGTTTTTCAAAAGAACGGTTCAAAACAACAAGAGGTACATCTGTGCAGAAAACCAGGAGTGCAGAATTGATAAAACTCTGAGGAAACGATGTCCATTCTGCAGATTTCAAAAGTGTCTTCATGTTGGCATGCGACTGGAAGGTAAGGATACCGTCTATTTGTAGTACGTGCAAAATTAATGTTAGTGAAGTAACTGAACCCTGCATTAACACAAGATTCTCGTTATGCCAAATGCATATTCCAAATGTCCCATTGCCGCATCATATGGCTTAAAATAACTACATGGTGACATTTTAAAGCCAGGCAGAAGAGGTTTTCAGTAAAGCTAACATATGAGAGAATCATTTCTACAGTCTTCAGTCCCGTTAAAATTCATGTGTTTAGAAAAGTATAAATCAGTCTGTCTTCTAGGGTAACATAAATTATAATTGGTCAATGAAAACATTTGGAGCTTTCAACCACTTTAGGAGGTGTTTTCTACTTCCAGTCCATACTCAGTGCAGATGTCCCTGTACACTATGCCAGCCACTTGGTTATGGCGTTCCATGTATGCTGTTCCTGCCTGCATCTTACACCCAGCTGTTATGTGCTGAACTGTCTCAGGGGTGTCTTTCCACAGCTTGCACCTGGGGTCCTCTCTGGTGTGGTAGACAATCTGTACCATTGCATTCACATCTTATGGCAGACTTTCGGAGGGTACTTTGCCTCTTAGCCATGGTAATCGTCCACAGGGGTGCCAGGTGTTCAGTTTGGCCAAGATCTTCATTTTCAGGTCAGGTGCCCTCATGCTAGGGGAATCGCTTGCCTTGTGGGGCTTGGTACCCAATCTTGGTGTGTGGGGATGATAATGATATCTCCCCCTGACCTGTTGTCCTGGTTCCCCCTTGCCATAACACATTTGTTTTACCTCATCTATAGTTGTGATAGAAGTTGCTGTTTGTGGATGTTGGAACACTGAGCTAGGAATTATTTCCTTGTCAGCGTGGATGGTGGGTTTTGAAGTAGATACATGTGCCACAATATAACCCTTCTCACTGGGGTTACTAGTATAGTAGCATTCCAGTGGATCCCACAGATCCATATTCTCTGCCCTAGTCCATCTATGTCTTGTTCCAGTAACCCATTTTTTATATTTTTCAAATATATATATATTTGCCACTTCAGCGTCAGTCATAATGTTATCAGGAATGAACAGAGATAAGGCCCAGTGGGACAATGTGCGCATACTTCAGTGAAAATTAGCTTGAAAATCTGCTCTAAACAAAATAAACTTTTTTTCACCAGCTGTTCGCACAGATCGGATGCGAGGTGGCAGAAACAAGTTTGGCCCCATGTACAAACGTGATCGTGCCCTCAAGCAGCAGAGAAAAGCTTTGATACAAGCTAATGGATTTAGAATAGAGGGCTGCACAACTCTGATCTCCTCAACTCACCAGAGAGATTTTACCTTCACTAGTGGCCTCCAACCAGACTCCATCATTCAGAGCACCCCACTACCCACAGCACAGAATGACTACATCAGCTACCAACCTCCATCACTGTGTTCACTTCTGCACTCCAAATCGCCTGGTGCCACCCACTATCAGTGCTCCTCTTTCTCAAATAGGACAGTCAAGTCAGAGCACACTAACAACTGTGCAAGTTCACAAGCCTCTGCTGTAGGAATCTACACTGAATCAGACAAGCTATACCTGAACTCTCCACAAGGTCCCAGGACGCCTCGCCTGGTGATGGAGTTCCTGCTCTGTGATCCAGATGAGCTACAACTGCAGAATAAGATCACTGCTCGTCTCCAGCAGGAGCAGACTGGCTGGCGTAAACATGGGAACCCCAGCACCTTCAGCCTAATGTGCCTCATGGCTGACCAGACATTGTTCTCCATTGTAGAGTGGGCTCGTACATCCATCTTCTTTAAACAACTGAAGGTAGGATCCTACCTGGTGATTTTGGTTCTATACACATGTACAAGGCAAATTAAAAGAAACTCGCTCATTCAGTCCACATCACCCTGCTGTATTTTTACTTTCTTGCTGGAATAGATTCATGTGTATGTTCATCATATGTTTGTTCATGTCCATGTATTTCTGTGGTCCCATAGTAGTTATATTTAATTTGGTTTACTGTGTTTTATTGCAGTGGTATATCTCTGTTTGGCCTGGATTTTCTGTGTGGAGTTTGCATGTTCTATCTGTGCCTGTGTGGGTTTCCTCTGGATGCTCCAGCTTCCTCCCACAGTCTAAAGACATGCTGATCAGGTTAACTGCCAATTCTGCCCATGTATATATATATATTTGACTGAGCAACTAATGCAGAAAAACATTGAACAAACCTCCTATACCACCCCATCAGTCCTAAAAAAGACCCCACTTGCTTTTTGGTAAGGGGTCTTGGAATTATTTGTATGGCCTTTATCTTGTCTACTTGTGGCATTATTTGTCCACATCCAACCAGGTATCAGAGGTATTTCAGCTCCTGGTCAGACCAGCCTCCTGTATTTTGCTCAAGTGGTCTACACTCAGGTGCTCTGAGGGAGTCTGGGGTTTATACTTCTCCCTGCAGGGCACCGTGTCAGCTTCCTCTGTCTACCACATCTTCTTCAAAATGGACACCCTGGATCATCAGAACAATGCTCCTCATCTGTTTCCTGGCCATTTCTGTCATGGTAATCCTTTAACAGGTTTACACGAAGCAGTTATTTATGTTTATGTTTATCAGGACAGAAGATTTCATGTTACTGGGCCCACCTTTTGGGTCACAGTATATGGTCCTTGGCCCTTAGCTAGTAACTTACTTGGCCCAGTAGGAAGCAGTAGCAACACTTTCTGGCCAGTTTTCAGCTCTCTTTCACCAGCATTTTTTGTCATACTCTACCTTTTGTGTCTTGCCCATGTTCTCTGACTTTTGTTCTGTACATTTCCAGCTTCAGCATCTGCAGAATGTAGGAGATGACACTGGTTGTTATTGACATTGTCTCACCAGCCACCCAGTTCTGCTTCAGCATGTCCAAAGGGCCACTGACCTCTCTGCCATACAACAACTCAAAAGGGGAGAAGCCCGTTAAAGCTTGGGGTACCCCTAAATTAGCAAACAAAAGAAAAGGCAACCATTTATCCCAGTCTGCCAATATCTACAACAAATTTCCTTAGCATTTGTTTCAATGTACCATTGAACCGTTCAACAAGACCTTCAGTTTCATGGTGTTACCGTGGCGTTTTTATCCCTTTTAAACCAAGTTGGGAATACAGTGAGTTCATCAGATGTGACATAAAGCTTCCATCTTAATCAGTTAAGATATCTTTAGGGACGCCAACTCCAGTTGTCTTTTATGATAAAGGGATACCCAATTACACTTTTCAATCCCCTTGTACCTTCTTTCTCGATCCCATCTATTTCACATGCTTTTGGAAAGAGAGGTTTTAGAAATAGGTCATTCTCCTGACTGCCTCTGTAATTGTGTGGGATTTGCCACTGGGGCTATGTAAGGCTTGATACAGGGAGAGCATAATTTCTGTTATTCTCCTGACAGCGTTGCCGTTTTTTTTTTTTTCTTAACCTTTTTTCTACTTCAAACAAACTTTCACCCGCATCAAGTAGGAGTTCTAAAACCCTGATCGCAGAGTGGGTCATAACAGCACAAGTTCTTGACCTTCTACTGCTCTGTTGGGTGATGGCTCAGACTCCTCTGTCCTTTCAGCGTTTCTCTCTTCCATGCCTGCCAAGGTGTGCTTTCTTGCAGAACAGGCTTTTCCATGTTCTACATCATTTGGACAGTGATGGTGCGTTCCATTTACATCGGAACTCGGAACTGGGTGACATTAACTCAGAGTTAACTAATCTGCACTCCACCTAAATGACACCTCTATGCCCCAGTAGAGCTTTATGCATACTAACACCCCTGACTAGGACTAAATGAAACACAGGAGGGACTGAAAAGAAGCAGCAGTTGTCAAATAAAACAGGAAATGTCACACAGGACACAACACCTGGAAACACACTTCATGTGTAAAATAGGTAAAGTTTCCCTTTGTTGTTGAAATCACTTCTCTGAACATGTTGAGATTTATGGGTCACCATTCAATTTCATTTTTCATCACAATAATGTCACTGATTTGATCAAGGAGACTTAAAGGAATACACTGAAATGCTTTTTTTGTTTGTTTGTTTGTTTTACATCAAAAGCTGTGCTACAACATCAAAGTCAAAAAACATATTCAGGTGTTTCCCAACCAGAGGCCCTGGGTGACAAGTGAGGTCCAAACACTGCTCAAAAACTGCAATACTGCCCTTAGGTCAGGTGACAAAGCCCACTGTAGCGCTGTGAGAACCGGTAATGAAACAGGTAATGACTCACGAAAGATTTGGCAAGCGTTACGGCATATAACCAACTACAAAAGCAGACTCACTTTTTTGCACTATGGGAAAAAGGCAAGCCGGCAGAGGCAGAGTAATGCTCTCAGCAACGTGCTGCTAGGAAACCTTGGGTCCTGGCATTTATGTAGATGTTATTTTGACATGTACCACCCACCTAAGCATTGTTGCAGGGGAGTGATAACAGTAATCTCTATCGCTGGAAAACTGTAAGAATTGAGAAAAGTGACAGAGGTGGAATAGTCATAGGAATTATATGGCTTCAAGCCTACAGAACTGGGCAAAAAGTGAGCTCAAACTCACTGTTTAGGTACATTATGTTCAGTTTGAGATCTGCATAGTTGTTGATTCTTTATGTCTGCCTTCCTAAAGTGGTGTGGAGTTGTTGCCTTGTGGATTTCTGCCTTTTGCCCCTTTGGATTTGTTTACTTGTCCCTCGCTTCCAACACCACCCACTGAGCAATTTGTTTTTCTTTTGTGTTTGAATAAATCATTGAACTGCTCAAGTCTCGCCTTCCTGTCTGCATTTGGGTCCTCAAGTCAAGTCAATTTTATTTATACAGGGCCAATTCACAACAGAACTTATCTCAAGGCACTGTACATATAGAGCAGGTCTAGACCGTACTCTTTATCTTATAAAATTTACAGAGAGAAACCCAACAGATCCCACCATGAGCAGCACTAGGCAACTGTGGCAAGGAAAAACTTCCTTTAAGAGGCAGAAACCTCGAGCAGAACCAGACTAAGGGTGGGTGGGGGATGGAGTAAGAGAAAACAACATTGCAGATACACAGACTAAGTCAAAATCTAAATAGTAGTAGTAATAATAATAATAATAATAATAATAATAATAATTATTATTATTATTATTATTATAGCTAAAGGAATAATAATGACAAAACAGTGAAACATTAGTAGCAATAACACCATCACTAACACATTAATTGTTGTCATATCATCAGTTGAGCTGGATCATGGGAGCAGCAAGAGGCTCTACAGCTCCAGAGGCAGAACCCTGCAGTAAGAGATAGTAGAAGAGAGAGAGAGAGAGAGAGAGAGAGAGAGAGAGAGAGAGAGAGAGAGAGAGAAGCACAGCCTGGGCACTAATGTGCTTGAGGGAAGAAACACACAGAGTGATGCAGCGATAGTAAGACAGTTTATAGTAACCTCGTCAGCAGGACATCATGGACAACATTAACTACTAACAACCCGCGGAAGGAAAAATGGTAACCTGAAATAAGAATCAGAATAATATGCTAGCCGAAAGTTAAGGCATAAAGATGAGTTTTTATTTTGGATTTAAAGGCCTCAACTGACTCAGCCTGTCTGATATTAATAAGGAGGCTGTTCCAGAGAAGGGGGCCCGATGGGAGAAGGCCCTGCAGCCTGCTGACTTCTTTTTAACTCTGGGGACAGATAGCAGCCCTGCACTCTGAGAACGCAGAGCACGGGAGGGAATATAAGGGTTAAGAAGATCAGACAGGTATGAGGGGGCTAGCCCATTTAGAATTTTATAAGTCATTAAAAGAACTTTAAAATCTGACCTAACATGAATAGGGAACCTCCAAGGGAGGCTAAAACCGGAGTAATATGGACAAACTTTCTGGACTTAGTTAGCACTGTAGCTGCAGCATTCTTAACCATTTGTAGACTTTTAGTGCTAGCAAATGGTAGTCCCAAAAGCAAAACATTACAATAATCTAGTCTAGAGGAAACAAAGGCGTGAACTAGAATTTCAGTGTCTGCCATGGAAAGAAAAGACAGAATCCTAGCTGTATTGCGTAGGTGAAAAAAGTCAGTCTTTGTAATGTATTTGTGACACGCAGATTTTTGGCTACACACAGAAATCACACAGTTGTCAAGAGATATAGTTACTTGATTGAACTGGTGTCTACATCATGCTGGGCCAATAACCAGCATTTCCGTTTTCTCTGAGTTAAGAAATAGGAAGTTTCAAGACATCCAGCTTTTCACAGAAGACAAGCAGATCTCTTGTTCCCTAATTTGAGCGGCATTGTCAGCCTTTATAGGCACATACAGCTGGGTATCATCAGCGTAACAGCAAAAATTAATTCCATGACTCTGAATAATTTCCTGTGGCCCTAGCCCTTACCATGACAGAAAATACTGACCAAATATGGACCCATGAATTGAATAATCTATATTTTACCCTGACATTTTTTTTATTCGGATGTAGAAAAGACATTTGTCCTGAGTATAATAAGGCTTTGCTTAAGAGGGATCACTGGGAGATTTCCCAAAAGCCAGGGCTGAAGGAACTACCAGTCTGGCACCTGAACTTTGTTGATACCCTGGACTTCCAGCTTGCTTTCAACATGTTGGATAGTGCTACTGCATATTATTCAATGTAATCTAATCTTGATGCTGACTCCTGTAAACACAAGATGACCATGTGCAGGTTTGCATGCTTTCAGTGACAATTTCTTCAGGTTTGAGCTGGTTCAGATTAGGTGAGGGGGTCTACATGATGACATAAAACCTGTACTTAAAATATATTAAATCTTTCTTTCTGCTCCAAGGTGAGTGATCAGATGAAGTTACTGCACAGCTGCTGGAGTGAACTGTTGATTCTGGACATCATTTCTAGACAGGTCCTGTATGGCAAAGAGGGCAGTCTGCTCCTGGTCACTGGGCAGGAGGTGAGTCTATTTTTAACAATGTCAAAAAGGAGAAATAAATACCAACAAAGAATGGGAGCCAGGTGGGGTATATATTCAATAGCCTACTGTCTTTATGTCCATATTATGTAATACTGTCCTTAGATTTATCCAGAGCTCCACAGTGATTGATGTACAGGATGTAATAACTGTCATTGTTTTCAACTCTCTTTCGCTTAAAGACATGTGTTGTCCCAGTAGTGTTTTCTATCCCATCCCATCCCATAAGCTGTACCATGCTGGGGTGGTTCATACCTTTGCCTCAGTGACTCTGAGAGAAATCTCATCTAGAGCCTGGGTCCTCATAGGCTTATCCAAGGTGACTTGGTGACAGATAAGAGATCAGAGGGTGATTTAGAAACAGGGATACAAAGTATGAGAGAGCCTCATATTGAACAGGAATGCAAGGGCTCACAATTGTGGCCAGTACTGAATATAGTGCTTTAAAGTCAGCACCTTCAAACCCTGCATGGATGTCCTAGAGACCACTGTCGCCCTTGTGTCCTGTTTATCATCCAAAAAGTGACAGAGGACCAATACCTTGGTGTCAGATTTGAGCTAAGTAGAGCTTGATGACTAAATCTAGAGAAACAATCTTTTGGTACACAGTGAAACATCACTTCACAGAGGGGTTGAGTCTAAGTTAGTGTGTGTGTTTGCAGTTACCAAACAAAGCCTTATGCATTCAGTTGCAAGCCCGAATATTTTTAAAATTTTATACAGAATGTATGACACATGAATATGAAAGTTGTGCAGCACAGAGAGTTAATAACTGTTCCTGATATCAGTACATGTATTCTTTGGTACAGGTGCAGCTGTCAGACATAGCCTCTCATACTGGTCCTACCTTGGCCAGCCTGGTCCAAAGAGGACAGGACCTGGTTGAGAAGCTCCTTATCTTAAAGGTGGATCGTCAAGAGTTCGCCTGTATCAAGTTCCTCATCCTCTTTAACCCAGGTTAGTGATAGCTTATGCTTTTTTTTTTTATCCATAGAGGTTCATACTGGCAAAAACTATTTCAATTGGATTACTGGCAAATTATGCTTTTAGTTGCAAACATCTTTACAATTAGAGCCTGTTTCCAACATAAGTCCTTTTCCCCAGGGAAACAGGAACTATACCTCCATTTGGGCAAAAGAAACAATGGTCTAGATATAGTTCCTTAGCCATCGTTCAATGTGTCAAAAAAATCCCTGCTTTGGGGGGGGTGGGGGAGGTTGAGGTGTAATAATTTCCGATGACCCAGGAACTATTGGGGTGGAATTTGCAGTGCTTGTGTACAGCTCATTCACAATAACTAGTTGCTAGCAGTCTTTCAGGTCCAACAAGTGAAAAAGAGAAAATTCTATATGTTTCATCATGGCTATGTTCAAAATCAGAAATAATACATACAGAAAATACATACATAAACACTCAGCAGATCATTTGGCCTGGAGATTTTAGTGCTCTCTTCCAATTCTGCATGTCTCTTATGATTAAAATCATTACATTTACATAACTGTAAATACAAAGACCAGCACAATTACTGTCTATAATGTGTGAAACTTGATCTTATTTGTCTAATCTTTCCTAATCTTAACAGTTACTCAGCTCAATGTTTAGTTTAGGAGAACTCAAAGGTGTCAGCTATCAGATGGCAAATGTAATATCAGGTACAGAATGTACAAAAATGACTAATAAGCATGGGTGGTGCCTCTGCAATTCTCTAGTTCTCCACTCTATGATATGAAAAGGATTGACGGTCTTTGATCTGTGTGCATTCATTGGTTGCTGCTTTCCATTTCCTGCACTGACCAGATGTGAAAGAACTTGAGGAACATCCACTCATAGAGAGTGTACAAAAGCAGGCTGAACGGGCCCTGCTGGAGTACACATTGTGCACCTATTCTCAATACCTAGGGCGCTTTACTCATCTGCTACTGTGTCTCTCTGAGTTACGTTCACTCAGCACCCTCGCTGAAGACTACCTGTACTGCAGACACCTGAGTGGTGAGGTGCCCTGCAACAACCTGCTCACTGAGATGCTCCATGCCAAGCGCAGCTGGGTGTGAAAACTTACTGATTGTCTTCACGTGTTTGCATATAGAGGCATTAACCTGTAATGAATGTCCAATACAATGAGATCATTTCAAATATTTTTCTGTGCTTTATAGAAATAATAATTGACACACAACAAATAATTTTGTAGATGGGAAATGTAACTTATATAGACTTAAACTAGTAACATTTTACTTAATGTTTGACAACTGTGTTGGTAATTATGTATGCTTCACCATAAGAGAAAACCAAACCTGGTGTGTAACAGTGTAAAATGGTTCCAAAATCTGGGACTGTAATTTAAAGAACGAAATAATTATTTTGACAACTTAATAAATGTATAAAAAGTTCAAAAGTTCCCATGACACAAAACTCTGTATACTCTACTATTCCTGAATATAATTTACCCTGGACCCTTGTATTATTCTTATCTGTGTACATTAACATAAAAACACAAAAACATCACAGAAATAGTATCAGTATGTAAGTGTCTACAACAGTAAGTGGAAATTGCCTTCCCTATCCCTACTGTGTCTTTTCTTGGAACTGACCAAATGTGCTAAATTATCAGTGCCGATAATGTACAGTTACTGAATGAACCTGTTAGCTCATTGTTTGCTTTTCATCATTTAATTGCAATGGTATAATAGTTTTTTGGGGCTCAACTGGCAAACTTAGCAAAAGGTTCCCTATTTACACATCCAGCACTCTGAGAGCAACATTGCCATGTATCAGAAATGTGTTTGTGTAAATGTAAGTTTAATACTCAACACTCTCTTTTAGCTTTGACTCAGTCTCATTTAGTGCAAGATAATGTAATGAAACATGAAGGTAGTGCATCATGGGAAAACAAACACACTTCCTGGTTAACGTGAGAGCATATTTCCTTTGTTGTCAGTCACTGAGATCCCAGTGATAACACCTTCAACCACCTGTTTTGCCCACTCTGCTTGAATAAAAGGCTTAATCAACATAATGCACTCATCTTGTTGTGTGGATGCGCCCTATCTGATCTTGTACACCTCACTGGAGGCCATTTCCTACCTGACCTTGACATCCAGCTGGCATCAACCTGGCATCTGTCCTGTTCAAGGAAAAAACATGGCAGCATGATCTGAATCTGATTTACCAATACACTTACAGAGAGTGAAAAATGCTTCATACTTCAATGAAGTAAATTAATAAAGTAAACCTAGTAAAATATAATTTTGTGACTGAGATCACGCTTATCATCAGGCACCGTTTTTATTGCAGAGTAGGCTAGTTGTAAGAAACAAAGCACAGAGTATAGGGAATTAGTGAATTAAAGAGTCTGTTGCATCAACACATCCAAGTTAAAGTTTATTTAATGAGAAAATGTCACTGCTCTGACCTCAGTTCTTCAAGATTAGAACAAATCATCTTTCAGAGGATATCCTGATTAATTTGGTTTGGTTTTATTTGTTCAGATTTTGAGATACCTGTCTGTGATACCTCTGCCTCCGACCCTAATATAATAAAAGTTAATGGTTATGTTTCACTGCATGGTTATGTACATTTTGACCAATATACCAAGACAAATTCCTTGTATGTGCAAACTTACTTGGCAATAAAGTCTATTCTGATTCTGATTCTGATTCTGACAGGAGTGCAGTCAGGGCGCAATTTTTACATTGTATGGAGATGCACAGGGTTGCTTTTTAATGCATATGATAATACCTTTTCTGAATAAGTTAGGGACCAGCACAGAATATGCTTCTCTAAATAATATTTGTCATGGTTTTGATTTAAGTAATTTTATCTTTAAAATCTCAACTGTTATATTTTCACATTCAATAAAAATGAAATTGCATTAAACAGCTTATTGTAAAATGCATAGGCAAAGTGAAATAGATTGTACCATTCTTTTTGTTCAGTAATTTTTTATTGTAGTTGATTAGTATTCTGCATATTTGCACACAGCTTAAATGTCTTTTGCTGTGGTTTGTTGTGCTACTTCTCACTACATCAAAATCCTGTTGCAACCTTTTTAAAACCTTTGGAGCCCAGCTTCATTCTTGTTTTAAAGGCTTTAGTCCCCTTTATTTTACATGTGTGGCAGCTGTAAGATGGTTGCTCATAGGCTGAAGAACACCAGTCACACCAGGAAGGATCACCCAACACCGCAGTGACAATTAAAAAAGCACAACAGAGACTTCACCTCCTCTGAGTGCTCAGGAGCAACAATGTGGAGAGGAAGCTGCTGGTTGCATTCTATTGGGCAACCATCGTGAGCATACTCACCTACTGCATCTCAATGTGGTCTGCAGTAGACAGCTGCTGCAGACAAAAAGGCTCTACAAAGAGTCATCAAGTCCACAGAAAAGATCATCAGCTGCCCCCCCTGGAAGAACTTGCCACCTCATGATACATCAGCAGAGCAAGAAACATCATCAATGACCACTCTCACCCTGGTCACCAACTCTTTGAACTGTTACCATCTGGCAGACGCTGCAGACGCTGCAGAACTGCCAAAATGTGAACCACCAGTCTCAGAGACAGTTTCTTCCCCACAGCCATCAGCACATAAAATAAACAAATAATCAAATAATGCTGCTAATAATGCAATGCTGCCATCTTCTAAGCACTTTAAATACTTTTATGCTTATTTTTGACTTTTTATATTATCACTAAATGTCCTGTGTCTTGTGTTTTGTGTTTATGTTTTTTGAAACAATTTGGTAGGATAGCCCCTTGAGATGAACCATCTTGTTTTCAACCATCTAGTTTTCAAGGGGGACAATACAGCACATAAACAATCACATACACACACAACTGTCCCAGGCCTAACCACTCCATACCCACTGATTCCCCTTATTATACCACTGTACATTGAAAATAAATGCATACATACATCACTATATAAGTAAATAAACAAAGGTTTATATATATTACAAGGACTTAAACAAGAGGCGAAATTTATTTTCATATCATATATGTAAATATGCATATGTGTACACATACGTACACATATATGCAAGCAAGAACAGGAAGTTTGATAAGGACACCTTAAGACAAATCTACAGAGACTATTGTAGACTACATTGAGAATGCAAAGAATTGTTTCTGAAGTTTTTTGATAAATAATGTCTGCATAATCTAATAATAATATTATAGTAATAATAGTATCAGTTATGATATAATTCTTTTCCTAATTTGTAAGGTAAAACAATTAATAAATAAAGATTGCCATTAATTTTCATTATCACTGAGTTAATATGAGGCTTCAAAGAGAGCTGAGAATCAAGCCAAAGATCCAGATATTTAATTTCACCCACTTTCTCAAGTGGTGACCCATCAAGAAAATAAACTGACAAATCATTAGTTAAAATCGTATGGTCAGATCTGGTACAACATACTGAATGATTTCTTCTTATTTAGTAAAAGTTTCTTAACAGAAAAACATTTTTGATCAAAATCAGAATCAGACTGTAATGTAGACTGATGTGAAATATTGGACTTGGAAACAAAAATGAACTTTTCAAAAACGTTTGCTATACCATTTATAATGGAGATAGGTCTATAGTTAAGATCAGTAAGATTAGTTAAGATCGAAGCGATCGCCTCCTTTGTGCAATGGAATCACTCTGGCACATTTCCAAGATAATGGAACTTCACATGTAGATAAGGATAGGTTAAATAAATCAGAAAATGGATATGCCAGAACATGAGAAGCAAGTCTGATAAACTTAATCTCCAAACCATCTGGGCCAGCACCATTCCCAGAGCTCAAATCACTAATGACCTGCTGAACATCGATTGGACAAATTTTTCTAAAGGAGACGACCCTTCTATGGTTAGAATTATTCAGTGAAATATCGCTTTTAAGAAAGTCAGATGAACATCAGCTGCTGACAGAGGAAAAATGCTAACTGAAAGCGTTGGCAATTAATGAGGGATTGTTTACAACTTAATTAATTTGAACTTTTAGTAGATTTATTGATTATGTTGTTAATTCTGTCCCAGAATTGCTTTGGATTGTTAAAAACGTTAGCAAGGCAATCCTTATAATAATTAGACTTTAGCATTTTTTGTTTTGGTTGTACATATATTCCTTAAATGTTTATATGCATTCCAATCAGACGTGTCCTTGGTTGAGCGATATTTTTTCCAAGCTTTATCCCTCTGCCTAAAGAGACTAATAAGATCACCATTAATCCAAGGCAAGTGTCTGCCCTTAACCTTAATTGTTGCCCAGGGAACATGTTTGTCTAGAACCTTAATAAATTCTGTATAGAGGAAGTTCCATGCATCATTTACAAATGGTATCAGTTGAAATCTGTCCCAATTTATGGCAATTAGGTCTTGAGTAAAAGCTTCAATATCAGTGTTTTTGCATTGTCTGACACTAATAAATCTAGGTAGAAGACAAGGTAATTTAATCTTCCAAACAGAAAATAGTGCAGTGGTTGCTGAAACAATCAGGTATCATTCTATCAGGATGGGTGACAAGGATCCATTGTAACAGGGACATAGACCTAGTGGGTTCCCTTATCAGTCGAGTTAAGTTAATACTGCCAAATAAGTTTCGATCACTGAGGGATGAAGGATCTAACCAATTACTATTGAAGTCACCCAAGATGATCATTTCATGTGGACAGCCTAGAGAGTTAATAGTAGAAAAGATGCATTTGGTGGATTCAGAGGGAGCATTTGGAGGCCTATAAATGTTTTCTATGGTCAAATGTTTGTTTTTGTGAAAAATTATTTTATTTTTATTCAAAATACCTAAGGTTCTTTTTGGTACAAGCTCTGAAGATTTTTTGAGGAAACATGTGGCTACTCCTCCTCTTACACTGGGTTTATTGTAAGCAAGCCAAGCTTTTAAGAGATTAATATTAGAAGGCAAACTCCTGATATTTAGATGAATAACCTGTAGACCTTTAACAGTGTTTATTTGGCAGAAAAAAATACCAAAAACTAAATGTAACCCCCGGTTACCAGGACCCTGTTAAATGAATGCTGAAGATATAGGAAGAATGATCTGTGATCGGAGGATGGATTCAGTATTGAATAAATAAATACATAGTTAAATAGATAAATATTTCATTTTGAGTCTCTCTGAGACAATTCATGATTAAGAAAGTGCTAAAACAGCTCCCCCTAGGGACACGTCCCCCCATAAGTAGTAGTAGTAGTAATAATAATAATAATAATAATAATAATAATAATAATAATAATAATAATAATAATAATGTCATCCCACGATCTCTTCCTGATTGAGCAGCAAACGAGACAGACACACAGAGAGAGCAGAGAGCAAGATAAACGCTGATAGCTCAATTCTAGAAAAGAAAAAAGGCCTGTAGTGGTTACAGTTCTTCTGCTAGTTGCCGAAAGGACAATTCTTGGTGAGTCAGTTGTGAAATTTGATGAGAATTTGAATTTGATAACTGAAAACGGGAGCAAGCACTAGCGGTAGCAGCCACTAACTGCGCTAGCAAGAGTTGTCATTAATCCCGCTAGCTAAGATTGGCCATGTTAGCTTTGTTAGATCTCCTATTGCAACTCCATCCAGTGAAAACTGTTCAGGTGTTGATTTAATGTATGTGTAACTGTTATACTGAAACTGGTTTACTACTGTGAAGCTGATTAGCGTCTAATATGAGTTGTGTTGAAGGCATAACACTGATGTGGTTTTGAGTAAATGTAATGTATTCATTGATGCAAAAATTTTTTGTGTGTAAGAGTAATAACTCCTATAATTTTATTTCGCTAAAGTAACAGATTGACAGCTCTGTAGATACTTTAAGGGAAGAGAAAACATTTAAATAAGTTAGCAATAATTGCATAATATTTTTTAGCTTTGTGTATTCAAGGCCAGGTCGGCGTTTTCTCTGTTGGTTTCTTCTGCCTTTGGATTTCCTCACTGTTTTTGGCGATTCTTCGGTGGACTGTGAGATCTTGCCAGATTTTTGGATTCTTCAGCCCAGCTTGCTCCTGATGGAGGATGTGTAGTTGGTGCTGGAGTGGCAAACCTACCCAGAGTCGGATTGAGATTAAATGAGAAATTGCCTGAATTACTGCTGTTCAGCGGAAATTGGTAGGACAAATACACTCCCTGCCTACACAAGGAAACACTTTAACTTCACACTCTGATGGACTTACACAGAGAGACTGATTAGACTGAACTCCTGGATCTCTGTTTCATGGACACTGCAAAATAAGATGGGTTTATGCTGAAAATTGAGTGAGGTTTTATTGCACTGTGAATCAGGATTTTAAGGGGTTTGTGATTAATTTGAAGCTACCATAAGCATGTGACATGTGACCATCTTCTAGCTGTGCTTAGTCTCTGCTGCAGACCTTGTCTGTTTCAGTGCAAAGATCTGTCTTATCTCTGGCATTCTCTCTGACACAAACATCAGGTACAGTATTAACACTGACATTTACCCAAACACTGTCACTTGCCCGGCTTCTGAATGATTGGTTCACGTTTTAAGGGGCACTTGAGGGGGTTCAGGAGGTGTATCCTCTCTGGAGAGTCTTCCAGGGAAGTAGTCTCTGCTCCTTAGCTGGCAGTGTGTTCTGATTCTGAAATTCAGATTTGGTCATCAGGACGCCTCCAACTACTTCACCTTGTTCTTGACTTGCTTAATAACCAATGGTAAATGTGACGGCCAATTGCCTTAGAGCACGTATGTCAAACTCAAGGCCCGCGGGCTACATCTGGCCCGTGAATGAATTATCTTTGGCCCGCATGACAAAATCTATTTATTATTAGAGCTGGCCCACCGGTATATCGCACGCACCACCATAATACTACAAATCTCACAATGCACTGCCCGTGCATCGGCACGTCAATCACCGCCCGGGAAAGCGCGCCCCACTCCTTCATCAGCAGTCTATGGTATTTGTAACGAAGGGCGCTTGGTTACTAGGGACTGACGGCTTTGGCCTTGTAAATATTGTATAGTGGGGGCGATTATGACAGTTTTACTTGTAACAAATGACTACAGACTGACTACAAACATTACTAGCGACATTTTGCACTTTATTAGACACAGAGTGTTTGTACAGAACATTTGCATATTTGGTAGCAAGTATGGATTGGTTACATGGCATATGTATTGAACATGCCACAGTACGGTTATCAGTTGACCGGCACTGGGCTCTACCTGGAAGAGAGGGGAGTTCGGTTAGGCTCCGACAACACGATAATATGCGGTTGTTCATAATTGACGAACAAACATTCGATTAAGTTCTGTATGGTGTAATGTACATCTAGCTACTGTGGGTAAAACTGTCTTGGTATAAATGAAATGTCTATTATAGTGCAAGGAAGTAGTCAATATAAGGAAATTGTTATGGAAACACTTACCGGTCCGATCTTGTGTCTGCTCCCGTGTTCGGCCGAAAGAAGTCCCCAGCGTACGAGCAGGGTAAAGAACGTTCCGGGAGGGACCAAGTGGCTGATTAGGTAGAGGGGATCTGGGAAAATTTGTACTTTAAATATATTGGTTGTAATTATGTTTTGGAGGCTTATGTTTGTTGTGAGGTGAATATCAGGAAAACACAATTGTAAATATTTTGTTAAAATCAGAAATTACCTACTGATGGAATAATTCCCCCTGTGAACAGAAACTGAGCATACCTGCTAATGGTATGGTGCAATGTAGTCCACCAGGGACACAGTATAAAATGCGCCAGTTTCCATATAACTGTGTTGCTGGTAAGGCTAACTACTTCCACTATTCTGTCTGCATCACTTTGAGATTGTTGTAAATAAACTGCACGTCGAGTTCTTTGAATCCTTGCTTGTTCATCATTTATTACTGCAAATCCAGCTGCTAAAGGCTCATTGTAACAGTATTACACACAGGTTGTGTCAACTTTCAACTATTCTTCCCTCCAAAAAATGGCTCAGACTAGTGAACATCATAGAGCAGCAAACGGTGCTTTGACGCATTTTCAGTTTTTAATGCAGTTTCATTTTTACATTTTTTTTATTCTGTAAAAACTGCAGATAGAGCCATAAGAAATTAATGAAACTGGTTTTTATTTCTTTTATTTTTATTTATTTATAGTTTTTATTTCATAATTAATGTTGTTTTATAGGCAATCATCTATAAGCCTTCTTAGTTCCAGGTTCAATATGTGCAAAAAGGTTGTTTCAATAAACGTTGAACCTGTCCGGCCCTTGACTTGTAGCAATTTTTTAATTTCAGCCCACTGTGTATTTGAGTTTAACACCCCCGCCTTAGAGCAGTATCTGTTGTGACCTTCCTCTGCACTATCTGTGCTTTCCTCTTTCAGATCTCCCTGGTTGGCTGACCCCTCCCATCTCATTGAGCAATTGACTTCACCTGCTTGAGGTTTTTAAAAGCTGGGTGAATCAAAGATAGTGCTCTCGCTCTCCCTCATGGAAGGCTGGTTCTTTTTAGGCGCCTCTCTTTGTTTTATTTGGTTTCTGTTAGCCTTGGTCACTGTTACACATAGTTAATGTTTGCACATGCAATCTCACAGCACCCTCAGCTCTCCACTCATTGCTGACACATTAGGTTTCTTATTTCAAGTTAGCCTTATAAAACTACTTATTTACAGTATTTAAGCTAAATTTCTGTTGGAGGCCCACAGAAACAGTTTCCCTTATGGTTAATTCAAGCAGGTTGGGTTTGGGACTGTGTAATTCTCTGTTGTTTTTAGCTGCATAGAAGCTGGTTCCAAGGAGAACATTGAGTTTGGGTTATGCAGTACACAACAGGCTGGAGCATTCATTTTGTCCTCCAGATAGGCTGTAGCAGCAGGCATCTCTCAAAGAGAGATTGCTGGTTTTTGTTGTTTATTTTCAGGCCATTTGTTATTTTTGTGTATTGTCCATATGGTTAGCAGCAGTTGGCTCTGAAGCAAGTTGTCCTCCCTAATACAGGGGTGTATAGGTGGATAAATACCCATCTCCACTATGCACATGAAGACTTCAGGTTCAGTTAGTCAGACTAGGGCTAGGTAGTTAGGGGGAGGCACTCTATAATCACTCAATCTCCCTGTGGTTGTGTATTGTGTGACTCAGACTGCCTTGTTTTCTTCTTTCGATGTGCTGGCTAAGTGGTCAGTGAGACTGTATAAAAACCTGGACAATGAGTGTGTTAATGCTTTGGTCTCTGAGTTTTTAAAGAGACTATCATATAGCACTCTAGCCTAGTTTACAAAGGCAGATTTGGTTGATTTGGCAGTACATTTGGGCTCTTCAAAAGTTCAGCCTCATGCGGTTCCAGAGGTTTCAGAGCTTTTTGTCATTTGAGCAGTATATGCAGCCAGAGAAAGAACAAAAATAGAGAGGGAGAAATTGGATTTTGAGGTGAGGTAGCAGTGGAAAGGTAGAGTGCTAAAGTAGAGCAGTTGAAGTTGGAGCTAATAAAGGAGGGAAAAGCACATCTTTAGCTGCGCACACAGTGAGTCACTACTGAGTGCCTGCTCTCCAGATGCGACCGAACAACAGATAATTACAGTTACACTATAATACCAGAGAGAAGATTGCGTTTCAACATTTTTTACATTAGTTGTCCCACCTGTGACTAGTGATGGCGAGATGAATAGTTATGGGCAGGTGAAGCGTCATGAATCTCTGAGGCTTTCCCTCTAATTGTGCTGAAAAAGATTCAAAGCTTGGAGGCTTCAGTCTAATTAAGACGAGTGACTTCTGGTGGCCAACTGAAGCCATAGCAACCTCTCAAGAGTGTGACTGAAGCACTGACACCGTTTCAATCCCATCAATCCCATGTCAGCAATAAAAGTTCAGAAAAGATTCTGTGGTCATTTTAATCTGCTAATGTCTTTGTTCATTTGTACTAATTAATGGCTACATCATCATTACATTAAAATGAATTATACGCTTGTTGTTAGAAGACACTTAGACTCTTCACCAGAAGTACAACTAAGTTTTTTGTTAAAAGGAGTAAGACATTTGTTTAAAAAATCCCTAATATGCAGACACACTCACCCACACTCTAAAAAACATTCCAGATTAAAGCAATGAATAAATATAAATGACAGAATATGAAGGGTAAAATTTTGGTTCAGGTTCATTTAGAAAGCTTTATTTAAAAACTCTGTATAAGTCTGTAGAAACAACAAGACCAGAGATCCTTCCTGCTGCAGCTTTGCAACTGATTATGGTGTTTAGATGAACACAGAAACATCTTGTCTTTTGTTTAGTGTTTTAATCCAGTGTTTTTAAAGAATACCTTTAAGGATAATGGTTTATCAGTCATGTGTGACTTGTATGGTCCACCAGGAATGCTTATTAACAGAAGCAAGGTGACAAATCTTTTGTTCTTCACAGGTTTTTATTCAGAAATGATATTTTTTCTACTGTGGCAGGCTTCAGTCTACTTCTCTTATGGCTCACCAGAAGAGATTCTACATGGCTGTCCAGCAGAGCCCACAAGTTGTAGTGCTCTTCACTGGCAGATGTTGCTGCATACTCTGGAGGCACATCTTCTGTCGACTCATGATCAATAAGGCTGGCAGGATCCCATGTCAGCCTTCCAACAGCAGCCTGAGCATTGCTTGCATTGCTCAATCCAACCTCTTTGAAGCGTGGATCCAGGATGGTGGCCACAGACAGGGAGGTGACCTTTTCCAAACCACTGAATGTCTCACTCAGATTGTTTTTCAAGTGATTAAGTGTGGCACCAATGCTAGGAGCCATTTGGGCATATTCAGCAGCAATAACATATCTTACCATTTTTGTTATTGGAATTGCCTTAGACCCCAACCTTAGACAGACAGTCCAACAGTTGCCTGATGGAATGGCCTTAAAGCTGCTAGGCACTGGTTGATGGCTTCATATTCCTCAGCACTGAAAAGCACTATGTCTGTACTTAGGGATCCCAGGGCTGCCCCCATTGGTTCTTTCTGCTCAAAAAGCCTTTGAAACATGGCAAAGGTGCTATTCCATCTGGTATCCACCTCTTGAACCAGCCTCATTTGTGTCATGCCCATATTTGCTAGCACACAACTTTTCTTTAGCTCTTGTGCTTGACTTGAAGTGTCCTACTATTTTGCGGGCCCTTGCTGCGCATATTTTCCAGCTCAGTAGTTTGGGAAAGTGATTTTTTTCTACAACAAGAATAAGCATATGGGCAGAGCACTTATGTGTCTGATGTTTAGCTGATTAACACTTGCCACAATATTGTGGGCGCCATCAGCAACCATGCCGCAGACTTTTTCAGTTATTCCCTACTATTAAATTCGCAGCAACTTCTGCAATATGAGCAGAAGTGATGAAGCTTCATGAAGCCTTGAAGCCTTTCAGTCAATTCGTTCACAAAAGGGTTCATTTCTTGAGGCTTCATGCGCACACAAACCCCCCTGCTGGTCAAAGACTGTAAGACAGCAGATGTGTTTGTAGTCATTTTAACTGTATTTGATACTCAAAGCTGTCACGGTTGCCACAGTTTGGCCACAGTTTGGGTATGGGAATAATGACTGCCAGGAACAAGAAATAAATTTATTTTCATTTAACTATGCATTTTTCTCTTGTAAGTTCAAGATAATAATTCATTTAAACCATACATTTTTGTCTCCTGTTATTAACGTGTTTGTGTGTGTTTGTAAATAGTGTGCATAATAGTTTCTTGGCTGATACATTCTACTCGATGTTCCGTGGTAGAAATACACATACCAAAGTGAATGTCCTCCTTTACATCAACATTTGACAAAGTCATATAAATGAAGGGGACAATTATGTTTTCAAACTGTGGCAGTGTTAACAAGGAAGAGGAATGTGAATGAACTTGTGGACGGAGAGGGGCAGTGAAGGTGCTTGTGGACTGATATAGGGGGACACTTTTTTAAAAATGGTATTTGTTCAACAGTGTTGTTAAGCAGTTCCTCTTTTTTTGAAATGATTTGGGAATTTCATGATTAACTCTGCCAGCTCAGTTCTTTGTGAACTTGGCAAATGACTCAACAGACTATCCAACTCACACAAAGACTCTGAATTTTTAAGCTGACCACACATGATTGGATCACTTGGCTGGTCCACACCACTCTCACTGTGTATGTAAACTTCTGACTTTAATTATATGTGTAATCAATGTAAACATGATTACATATACAATCTCAAATTTAAAAAGTCATTTGATATCCCTATAAATTATATGTGTTTTGGGTCATATTACATCAATTAATTTCCATTTAGTTCAATTTCACTTATCTGTATAGCACCGAATCATAATAGAAATTATGTCTGGACACTTTTCATAAAGAGCAGTTCTAGACTGTACTCTTTATTTTATTATTTGATTACATTTACAGAGAGAGACCCAACAATTCCCACCATGAGCAGCACTAGGTGATAGTGGCAAGGAAAAACTTCCTTTAAAAAGGCAGAAACCTAAAGCAGAACAAGATTCAAGTGGGCAGCCATCTGCCTCCACCTGTTGAGTTCGAGAGAGGGGGAGAGAGAAAGACACACAGAGAGAGGGAAACTAATAATTTTAAATGTAACAGCAGGCGTTGCCAGCACAGATCAGACTCTACAGCTCAAAGCTTAAAGCACCTACCACTGAAAAAACTTGTATTGTCCAGCTGCTCACTTAAGTCTTCCATCTGGTGATCTCCTCTAAGTTTAATCTGATTTGTATCTTGTATCCCTCTATAACATTTACACATGCACCTGCTTGTATCATTACCTGACTTTTTGTTTTTGTGAAACAAACGGGCCTTTTCAAGTTTTTAGTACCGTATTTTTTATGACCAGTAGATGGAGATGTTGCATTAAGCAACAGAAACAACTACAAGTCCAGTTGCTTTTGTCCAAATTTAGTTTCATTTTGATTTAGAGCAACTGAACTAAATTAATATCCAATGCTGCCATCTGCAAAAATATGTTTACATATGTTATTTCAGTATGGATATCATACAGAGTAAGGGGGAATGACATGCACCAAATGTTCCCATTCAAACCAGCAACACTGTGATGTATGTCTCACACACACACACACACATACACACACACACACACACACACACACACATTACGTGGTGCAGTGGTTAGCTCTGTCACCTCACAGCAAGGGTTCCAGGTTCAAACCCTGGATTTGCCCGGGGCTTTTCTGTGTGTTCTCCCTGTGCCTGCGTGAGTTCTTCAGTTCAAAGACAGGTTAACCGGTGACTCTAAATCGTCCATAGTTGTGAATGTGAGTGTGAATGTTTCTTTGTCTATGTCAGCCCTATGATGGACTGGTGACCTGTGCAGGGTATAATTAGGGTAAAATTAGTATGTCGCAGCTAAGTGAAAGACAGGTTCTAGACCATCCTTATACAAGCAATCCAGGTTCGTTACCAGGGATTACACAAGAGGTGACCCTGAATGTCCCAGATGTAAACTTTTATGTCACAGAAAAGAAACAAGCACTGCAGAAAGTGCTTCACTTCCTTTTATCCTGGTATAACCAAAAACATTTTAAGATTTATAACTATTCAAATTTACTTATGAGAATTTCATTGCATCACAACCTTGCTTTTATGGCCATGGAAAAATAAGAGATACACCCACACCATTATAAAGGCTAAATAATTATTCAACATAAAGGCTACATTTGATACATTATCAGAAGGCATTGGATGTATACATCAGTGGTGTCGATAGTGCAGGGTC
Organism: Lates calcarifer; assembly: GCF_001640805.2. Lineage (NCBI taxonomy): Eukaryota > Metazoa > Chordata > Actinopteri > Centropomidae > Lates > Lates calcarifer. The sequence continues at coordinate 22,777,819 of NC_066841.1, forward strand.
TGCATGTGGGGTGAAAATAGTGTGTTAATGTTGTAAAGAAACTGAGAGGAAAAAGAACCCAAGACAGCTCAAACATAAAGATGGAAGAATGCAAAATATTTAGCCCACAGGGACACAAGAGAGGGTGTAAGCTGTAACATTATTCATAACTTTGAGCCTTACATCCAAACTGTGGGACCGGAGGAACAGAGTCCACTGCATCAGATGCTAATTTAGTCATTGTGACCATCTCAGAAAAGTCAAGGGGTTGTGGTCACTTTAAACAACCAAGGCACCACCTCCAGAGGCGATGTAAACCTCAAACTCAGAAATGGCAGGATAAAAATATTAAAGTAAAATAAGTATGACTATATATGGATGTATTAAAGAACATACTAAGGAGGAGACACACTGAGTAAAAACAGAAATAAAAAGCAGGGTATTAAAAGGAAAACTGAGATAAAGATAAGAGATAAAAGGTAAAATAATAAAATACTAAAAGTGTTTATGTATATAGAAAGTCTGTAAAACCAGAAATAAAGTGTAGGATAAGGGAAAACAAGTTAAAAGTAGAATAAATAGAAGTTTAAAGTTGTAAACCAATAAAAATCATATAAATAAAAGTCAGTTAGAAGCCAGACAATGGTAAATGGTAAATGGACTGCACTTACACAGAGTTTTTCTAGACATACCGACCATTAGAACTTACAGTATAGCTGACATTCACCCATTCACACACACATTCATACAGTGGTTGCTCTATATACTTGTTCTATATTCTGTATACTTGTTCTATATGCGCTCTAACACACAAACCCATTCACACACTGATGATACATTGGAGGCAATTGGGGTTCAGTATCTTGCCCAAGAATACTTTGGCATATGGACTGGAGGATATGAGGATTGAACCAGTGACCTTTCGATTGGCGACCTGAGGCATGGACCACATGCTCTCTTTCTGGTCTCACTAGCATCAATTGACCCTGGGGTCATCAAGAGACACAGAAATGTAAATCTGTGTGTCACCAGCATCAGCCAGCTATGGAAACTGATGTCCTGTCTCCTGATGATATTCCCACGCAGTAGCATGCAAAGGTTAAAAAGATTTAGAGGCAAAGAATTCATGCTTAGTGTATAAAGGATTCTCTGTTGGTAATATAAGATTTGAATAAATTTGTGCAGATGATGCCAAAAGCAGTTCACATAGTCAATGAGATTTTTAGTCAGCTAAAACTCCAAATCATCCTGAAGAACCACTTAGGAGAATGGCAACTTCATCTGTGGTGTCCATGGCAGGACACCATGTTCTGTTGAGGCCCCTTGTGAATAGCAAGTTGAAATGTTGAAATGTTTTTTTAAATAAGTCAAAGTAGCTCAAACCCTCACCTCCAATTGTGTTTCATTTACTAGACTCCAGGTTTGCTAATTGCAGTTAGTTTTTGTTAAGCCATTAGCCATACTTCGTCCTATATTGTGAATGCTTGAATTATGTTTTCAGTATGGACAAGAACAATATAACGATTTGTATGTTATTAGTTTAAACAGACTGTTTGTTCATAATTGTATCTTTGAGGATCTGGTTGTATTTTAGGACAAATTTATGCATACATAGAGAAAAATCAAAAGGGTTCACTTACTTTTTCTTGCTACTGTAGTTGGCAACATCACACTTTAACTAAGGCCAAAAAACATAGCCTAGTGCTTGTTCTAGGCCAATGATTGGTTTTTCTCACAGCCAAATGCCCTGCTTCATTGTGCACAATTCTCTGCTCTGGGTCACTAAAGAATTCAGGCGATCTGAATTCAACAATCTGAAATGCCAGCTGACTGGCAAAATCATCCACAAAACACACATTTTCACATGAATAACTAATTTTGGAATCAACAGCCACGAGCAACATTTCCCTCTCTGAACAGTATGGATATTCAATTTTCAATTCACTTTTATTTATATAGCGCCATATCACAACAACAGTCATCTCAAGGCACTTTTCATATAGAGCAGGTCTAGACCGTACTCTTTAAAATAGGTATTTACAGAGAGAGACCCAACAAATCCCAGATCCCACCATGAGCAAGCACTAGGCGACAGTGGCAAGGAAAAACTTCCTTTAAGAGGTAGAAACCTCGAGCAGAACCGGACTCAGGGTGGGCGGCCATCTGCCTCGATCGGAGACAGATTATCTTACTGGTTCTAAACTCACTCTTCCGTGAGACAGATGAAAGAAGATCAGGCAGAGAAACCACATTCCCTCTCTAACCACTGGTAGATCAGATGACTTTGGAGTGGCAGTACAGCTGTGTTATGTATTATGTGTGATTCTTCTACCACAACAACAATGCCCTTCACCGGGTCACAATCAAGAACCATGTTATGAAGCAGCACAGGTATCAGTCCCATCTCCATCCCCTCCATCAAAATAGATAATGATGATCTCAACATGTGACTGCAATTGTTGACAACCTAATTGTCTGCCAGCAGCTTTGCTCACTTGGATGAAAAATAATAGTTTTACTCTCCTACATGTTCCTCTGTTTCATGCCACATGTAAATTATTCCACCATCAATACAGACAACATGTCCCCCTTCCTCACCTGCTATTTTCACAAGTATGTTGCTGTCCCTCCCTTTCTATGCAGCCAAGATAGCAACTGTTGAAGGTGAGAAGTGTCAACCACTGCTCACTCAACTTTTTCACTTTTTTGTGTCACTATCATGTTACTTATTGTCCACTGCAAATTTCTATACTTGTGAGTGTGGATGCACTTATGCACTCAAAATAGCAAGTGTGAGTATGGAATGAGGGTATGAGACTTAACACTATGATGGGGATTACCATGATTCATATCCTAATGCTTCAGATTAAACAAGGGGGATGCCTGCAGAGAGAAGGAGTGAGACGCAATGAGCCACAGAGACTAGATTTCTAGACTGGGAACACTTACCAGAGGGCACTCATGAGCAACCAATGAGTGAGATGAAATAGAAGATTGTTGACCAGGCAACAGCAGGGGTTGACAGACATATGTTTTGACCTAGTCTTTTACCTAAACGATACCACTGGCACATTAATTTACAACAGCAAACAAACAAATCTAGTACAATGTCATACATAATTAAAGGAAGAAACGGAACAATTAGTAGTGAAACAGGATGATGTGAATCATATGCTGTGGCCTCCTGATTTGTTCCTTATTAACTACTCAGGTTTTTAAGTGCCTCTACGTTATTAGAGGAGAAATGTTATTTGCTCAATAAAATGTTGTGTCCAATTACTTTTTAAGATTATGATCTACTCTTATATTCAGATAAGATTTTCCGCTATTCATTCATTAGTGTTGAGTTTGGTTTTTGGTTTTTCAAAACGGAACAGCTTTTTGGCTTCTCTGATAAATGCAGATCTGTCACCTTGTATGATTTCACAGTGGCCAAAGGGATCAGGAAGTCAGTGCTAACCACGCTTGTTCCACTGCAGTACTTCCCAAACTCCCATCTCCTTAGGGCCCTGCTGAACAAACATGGTATACAGATGTGCAAAATAGCAGCATTAAGTTGACTAAGATGATAACTGTTACAATTAAGAATTCCTTGTACAACACCAGCAAGTTCCTGTTGTTTTAATGCATCAAACACCTCTTTTGTGGCATTAAACTCATAGTCAACCTTCAAAGAGGTTCATAAAAACTGGATAGGGATACAAAGAAGATCAGGCAGTAGTGGATGTGAACTTTTGCTCCTTCCAGTGTGAATCCTGATAGGAAGGCTGAGAGCTTGAGGATCTGGATAGAGTTCACAGGCGGTCAGAGCATCTGCTGGGATATAGGACAGCTTTGCTGGATCCAGGAGCTCAGGGTGACTGCAGGCACTTCTGGCAGGAGCTGAGCTAGCTAGACTGCTCAGGGTTCTTGCAGAGAGCATATCCAAGCTTTCTTTGCTGACCACAGACAAAGGTAAGTGTTCTCTTGTTTGAGCATGGATGGTAGACGAGGTATGCTGTTTCAACTAGTATGCTGAGATACAAATCTAGAGCTGTAAAGTGAAAGAAAAAGCTGTCAGTTTTGTCTCACTGTAATATTGTATGTATGTTCTATGTATGTGATGCTTTGTATCATCTGTACGTGTATTAAATCACTTTGTAATGTGTCTAAAAAAATGAAATAAAAATATACTTTAAACACAAAATATACTTTGGATATGTCTGCTGAGATAACAAAACAGCTCTGATCCTTTATATGTAGGTCCACTGACTGTGTACCTTCTTGCCTTAATCATGGCACAGTCCATGGAATACTCAATGGTCAGCTTCCCTGACAAGTGACCTATTGTGGCCATAGATTTCATTTTGCTTTAGGATACTGTCACATAAATCTGAGGGTAACAGAAATACAGAGCACACAGCCCAAACCAATCATCTTTTCATAAACAATAAAGTATTTCCACCTGTTTTGAGTGAGCATATCTTTTCATCTATATTCCAGTCTTACTCACCAGATCCCTTTTGTGTGAGTGATCCAGGCACAAAGACAGCAGGAATCTTAGCTTGTTGCTTCAGCCCCTGCACTGTCACTGGACCTAAGATCAGAGCTGTTCTGTTATCTCAGGAAACATAGAACTGAGATCCAAAGTCTCCTTAGTGTTTAAAGTATATTTTCATTTAATTTCTTTGACACATAAAAAGTGATTTCACATACACAGATGATACAAAGCATCACATACATATATACAATGTTACAATGGAACAAAACAACTGACAGATTTTCCTTTCACTTTATAGTTCAAGATCCACGTTGCTGTGTTTAGAGGAAGAGAGGGAAGAGAGATAAGAAGGAAGAGAAAAAAATTATAATATAGTGTAGTATATTATAAATAATTAAAATGGGTGGCATAGTGGTGCAGTGGTTAGCACTGTCTCATGGTGGTTGCAGGTTTGAATCACACCTTGTCATTGGGCTGATGCATGGTCAAATCCTTGCCCAGGTAAGGTGTTGATACCTTGTTGTTCATGAACTTATGTTTCAATACCTCAGCAACTCAGTCTAAAAGGACCATTGACTTAAACACACAGAAGGCTGTGGAGGATCACAAACTGGAACTTTCTGGAGGAGAATCACCATGGAGCTCTACCGTGTACTTGGCAAGGTCAGAGGGAGATGTGGACTACTACTACTACAGGTTTGTATATGTACAAATTGAGATTAGATTACTGTAATGACAAACAATGGGCAAATGTAACACAGATGTCATGTAGAGTAGTTCAATAGTAAAGGAATTCATCAGCTACTAAATTAAACTGAAAACATAAATGATCTAATTTCAGGGGAGCTCCATCAATGTACGAGATGCGACTATTAAATAATCAGACTGCACTTATAGATAAAACCATGTGGTTCACAGTCACATAGAGTGTTATATATTAAAGGTTGGGTATTCACACACAACTGCTGTAAGTTTCCAATAAGTGATGTCTTTAGTTCACTGCTAGCTACTGATGAAGTGCATATGCTTTTGCTATGGTGTCGGAAAATGATTAGCTGAAAAATTGAGGCACACACTAACCTGATTTTTTTTGCTAAAATTGAACAAAACAGCAGCTGAATCTTTTTGTACATTGTATGGCATTGCATGTCACGTACACATGTTTGAATGGAAGAAAAGATTTTGTGAAGGCAGAAAGAATGTCCAAGACGATGAACGTTCTGGGCAGGGAGTGCCTTTTGGAGGAGTGGTTTTCTGAGGTCTACGATGTACACTATCTCAACAAGTGGCCACTTTACAACAGGGACAAAGTGGTAGATGACTTCTTTAAAGCCAAACCCCTATCCACATGTATCTCAGAAGAGATGCTAGACAGAAGACACAAGAGTCAAGTTTTCCTGTATCTGTTCTCCTTTATCCTGTCTGCTGCCACACACAGAACATTAGAGAAAGTCATTTGAATTCACTTTTGTTTTGGACAGTTTGCATTTTATCAACCATGCAAACATAGCGCTGCACCTGCTATATCCCTAATTAAAAACGTTCTCTATTTAGACATCTGTTACACAGCATGTGTCAATGTATACTATCAATGTTCCCTGTTATGGCCCCTTGTGAAGGACCCTGGGACGGCTCAGGAGGTAGAGTGGTTGCCCACAAACCAGAAGGTTGGTGGTTCGATCCCTGGGTCCTCTAGTCCGTGTGTCAAAGTGTCCTTGAGCAAGATACTGAAGATGATGGTACCACTGATATTACTTGCTCACCAATTATCAGCAAGTATTTCCATACACTTTGTCTGTCACAAAAATGTTTTTTTTTAATGAATTATTTTTTTTTACTGATATACTTGCTTTACAGGATACATAAACAGAGATGAGCATCCTTGAGTTTGCATATCGTCACTCTCTTAAAATAACGGTATATGATATTTATTAATCATTTCACACAAAAAGGTTATGACAATAGATGACTATTGACATACAAATAATGCTGTCAGTCAGTTATGTAACATAAGAGGATAATTAAGAGGCCAATTTATGAATATGCCTTTGTGACTTATGCGATTTTGAACTTGACTTGGGTCAAATAACTTCAGGAATAAGTGACTTAGGCAAAACAGTGCACTTCTTTTTTTTCCCACTACTGTAACAGACCATGGGGAAGGGTAAGCTACAAACATTTGAAAATGCTAGTTGAGCACACAGGACTCAGGAGACAGAGGGAAGTTTGGTTGTGAATGGCCCTTTAATTCAGTAAAGCAAACTCAAACATCACAAGTGTAATCACCCTTAGCTAAACCAAACAAATGGCAGGCACTCTTTTCCTCTGTGAAACGATTCATCAACTTTGTGTACAATAAAGCACATTTAACAAACTAACCAACTAAACCAAATGCTGAGGAGGCATGTGCATCTCCTCACTTCTCCCTCCAGCTTATCTTTGCTGGGTTTCTATTGCAAAACAATTTATCCCATGAATCTTCATTCTCAGTTATCTTGACTGATGCCTATTTATATGGCAAATCATTGAAGAAGTGATGACACTCGACAGGCATGACATGTTTCATGGACTGAAGGTCCTGGAACTTTCTCTCCTTGATTGGCAGAGCACATGGAAACACTCTTATGCATGCCATCAGCTAATTTGGCACCTGTATCCTCTGTAAAAGACTAAATAACTATGCAACATTTATACCCTAGCCTATAGTCTCGTAAACCTTACCACTTGCCAATAAGGAATGAGTCTTGCATCATGGCAATAACTTCACTAGCAAGGTAGAATTTCTTGGTCTCCATCTTGTAAAGCTTATACAACTGCCTAAGTCACTGTCTTGTGACTTGGGCAAAAATAAAACGGCCTTGTTCACACTCTTGACATAGGCCATTATACTACAAGGACATGATCTGTTCAACTGAGGATGTAGGTGATTTTACCAGAGGTGGCCTGCATCATGAAGAGCTGACTTAGGCAAAAAAAAAAAAAAAATGCCCTACCTACCCTCTATCTCCAACTAGAGTACTGCGCCCCCAGAATGCAGGCTTACTGGTGATGGCCTTGATACAGTTGAGTTGCTGGTGTAGTTGATGGTACATAGTGTTCTTGGGTTCTCATTACTATCTAACCCTTCACCCATTGGTTTGTGTAACTGCAAAATTACTTGTCCAAAATACTGATGCACATAAACTCAAAACTAAAAAACTAAAGCTACTCCTCAGCTGCCATTATTATCACTGGAAAGATCACAGATTGTGTTTTGGTATCTATATTTAGCAGGTTGTTATTTGTCAGGTACAAATTTTTGTTTATATGCATAAATATGCTAGAGCCATTAAACAAATAATTTTAACAGTTAAATGTTTTCATATAGCTGTCCCCTCCTACAGAATCCTGGAGTGATCATAGAGAGAAGAAAAATATTGAGGCCATGTTTTACTCCACCTGATGCTTCAGAGCCTGATGCCATCGTGACACTTTATAATTTGTACTGTTAAAAAAAACTGCAAGCTGCAGCAGTTCAGTGTTAGATTCACAGACTCCTTGTTTGCATATCTGGTTATCTCTTTCCAGGATGATTTACATTTTCATTATTAATGATCAATTAATGTAGTATGTAATTAATTAATGTAATTACACTATCTAATCAAAGTCTAATATTGTCTTGCCAGCTAATAGTCAACACTGATATTTCAATTCATTTAGGTGCTGTGCACTTCATGCTTCAGGGAGAAAGGCTGTGTGTTGATTAAAACATGGGAATTAATTTAATCAAAATGTGGGAGTGAATTCATGATCCTCAAGCCGCGTGTTCTCGCTCCAACATTCGCAGGCCTTTCGCTCGTGTGTTTAAAGTATGGCTCACTTGTTCACACTCCTCCTTGTTGTTGGCTAAATGAGAAGTTGTTGGCTTTCTGTAGCCCTTCCCCATAGTGCTGCTTTACATTAATGAGGTTATATTGTGTGGTAAAATGCTGCTGGCTTCCAGCATTCACACTATTGCTCTTCTATTTCATTATTATTATTAGTAATACTATTTTTTAAAAAGCTATAACCTTCCATTGCTGGAGTTGAACTGGCAACCTTCTGATCAATAGGCGACTGCTCTACTGGTTGCACCACTGAAGACCACAGGGTGTTGCAAGGTGCTACAATGAATTGTAGTGGTAGTAAAAAAGTATTCATAACAATATCTATTATTATTATTATTGTTATCATTGCTTTTCTTAGGAGGAGTTTTTGATATTTGTCTGGGTCAGGGCTTGAACATGAGACCTTGGGTTGATAGGCATCTGCGTTACCGATCTCACCACTGATATCCACAGTGCAAAGCCTGGCAGTAAAAGCAATTGCAGTGATAGTACAATTGCAAAGTTGTTATAAATAGCAAAATAGCATAAACAGTCGAAAAAAGTTGAATAAGCAAAACAGTAAAAAGCTTAAAAAGTGAAAAAATTTCATAGCAGAATGGTTTCTACAGCATAAAGTGCAGTGTCTGAAGTGGGGATCGAACCGGGAACCTTGGGATTGGGAAAGCTCCCATAGGATCCCATTAATTTTTTACAATGCTTGAAGCATTCACACTATTGTTCTTTGATTTTATTATTAGTGTGAATGCTTCAAGCATTCACAATATTGTTCTTCTATTTCCGTAAACTTTTGGCTCCCATTCATAGGATCCCATTCTTTTTTTAATTCATAAAAAAAATAATATAAAATTATACAAGCATAAGATCAAAAAGTTGTATACATTCTGGAATATCCTGAATGAGCTGAACATTTTGATACCTGAATGGTTTTAATAGCACAAAGCGTGCGGGACTAGTTAGGGACCGAAAAACGTACGGAAGAATAATAAGAAGTGGCCAAAAGTTTACGGAAATAGAAGAACAATGGTGTGAATGCTTCAAGCATAATAAAATTGAAGAACAATAATGTAGCTCCATTAGATGGCATTGCCCTGGCTCCCAGCTCCACTGTAAAGAATCTGGGAGTCATCTTTGATCAGGATATGTCCTTTACCTCACACATAAAACAAACTTCTAGGACTGCCTTCTTTCACCTGTGTAATATCACCAAAATCAGACATTTTCTGCCTCAAAAGGATGCAGAAAAACTAGTCCACACATTTGTTACTTCTAGACTGGACTACTGTAATTCATTACTATCAGGCTGCCGCAACAAGTCTCTGCAGCTGATGCAAAATGCTATTGCACGATTACTGACAGGAACTAGGAAAAGAGATCATAGTTCTCCTGTGCTAGCCTCTCTACATTGGCTCATAGTCAAATCTAGAATAGAATTCAAAATCCTCCTCCTCACACAGCAAAAATTATTAAGTGTTGAAATTTCAGGGTTAAACATTTCCAAGTTGATTTCAACTCCCGAAGTGTAATTTTAACACTTTCTGATTTAAATGGTGTTCAGTGTTGGAGTTATTTCTCAGAGTCGGTGTTGGTCCAACTCCGCAGAGAGGTAATTGAGCTCCGCCCCTGCATTTCACTTCATTGGTTGGTGGCAAGGAGACAAGTAGGCCACCATCTTGCCCCTCTCATGCAGCTCTAAGTGATAAGTGCAATTAAGTCAAATTTACTGAAATAATTATAAATTGATGCTGCAAACTGCAATATGTACGATGAAACATATCCGGAGAATATATGCTCTACAAAGCCTTGTTTGTTGCCAGCACCGAACAGCAAATCTGAAGCACAGCAGAGGGCATGGTGGAGTAGAGTAGTGGAGTAAAATTATCCATTATTGTAATTAAGTGCAATAAAATAGAGAGTGTAAAAACACCCATTAAAAATCGTAATATGTAGAAAGCTGCATTTTGATCTGCTCTCTCGGCCATGTCTCATCGATCCATTATGTTTTACAGGAGCAATACTTGCTATCCCAGCTAAAAGCAAATTGTTACAACCTACAGTAAATGTTGCCTGTATGTGGTCTGTTTAGCTAAGTTTGCCACGTATCTTGAATCCAGTCAGGACTTTCTTGCGTGTCTCAGTAAAAATGCTGGTCCAGGTGAAGTACAACCAACAGCAGAAGTATGTGAAGCTGGATGATGTTGAAGGAATGATGAATTGATGAATTTTATTTTAGATTTGCATAGGGAAAAGGTTTAAAAATAGACCTAAATTCTTTTGAACCCCCAGCCTTTAGCAGACTGGTCTATAAATTAAGGTAAAATGCTAAATATGTGTGCCCCTTAGTGTGTAAAGCATAATGTATATAACAGTCAGTTTTTAAAAAAAGCCAATCATCAATTTTGAAATTTGGACTTAAGAGGGCATTAGGTTATGTGAGGAAAGAAATGTATGTCTATTTAATAGTTACACAGTGGTGGTTGAATGTATTTAATATGAACCGTTATTAGCTGTGATCTATAAAACAGTCTTGCTTTCAAAAGGGCATTTTTTTTCCCTGCTATTTTTCAGTTATCAAAAGAGATTTGGTCTGACAGGTTCAGCTCAAGTGCATCAACTGTAATTGTATATGAGGTTCCTAACAAGAGACAATAAACTGATGATACACGTGATGTAGTATCAGCTTGCACTTTTCATATAGAGTAGATCTAGACCATACTCTTCAAAATAGGTATTTACAGAGAGAGACCCAACAGATCCACCATGAGCAGCACTAGGAGACAGTAGCAAGGAAAAACTTTTAAGAGGCAGAAACCTCGAGCAGAACCAGACTCAGGGTGGGTGGCCATCTGCCTCGCCTGATTGGGTTGAGAAAGGGGGGGTGTAGAGAATAGTGAGAGAAGAACATAGCATAACATGGGTTCCATATAAAATGTAAGGTGTTGCCAATAATACAGTAATAGTAATGATAGTAGTGATAATTAAAATATTAACTGCTAACGTAGCAATAAAACTAATAGCAGTACTAGTAATTTCTAATTCTAGCAGCAGGTGTTGAGGGGTCTGGCTGTCTCTTTCTGCAGGTATAATAGGATTCAAGGAGCTTTATTGTCATTCCAACACATGTGAACATGAGGTGAAATGAAATAGGATACTCTGGATTACAGAATAAATAACTAAGTATAAAATAGAATATGCAAATATAAGCTAAGAAGTAATATAAATATAGAAAAAGGAAATGAAATGAAATGACACAACAACAATATCCAAAGTCCTTTACCATTGAGGTAGTGTGCAAATAGTTAAAGTGACAAAACATCATGTGCAGATATGTTTGTCTGTGGGTGTCAGAGGGAGGGAGAGGGGTCCTCCAGAATTCAGCACTCACAGCGAAGAAGCTGTTCCTCAGTCTGGTGGTCCTGCTCTTAATGCTCCGTAGCCTCCTGCCTGAGGGGAGAGGGGAAAACAGAGCGTGTGCGGGGTGAGTGGGGTCATTCAGGATGCAGGTGGCCCGTTTCCTGCATCTGACGATGTAGATATCCGTGGTGGTAGATAGGCTGCGTCCCACAGTCCTCTGTGCAGCTTTCACCACCCTCTGCAGAGCTTTCTTCTCTGCCGCCAAGCAGCTGCCGTGCCACACGATGATGCAGGAGGACAGGACGCTCGCCACCACACATCTGTAGAAGGAGGTCAGGACTGAGCTCCCCAGTCTGGCGTGCCTCAGCCTCTTAAGGAAGTAGAGGCGCTGATGTACCTTCCTAATCAGGCAGGAAGTGTTGGTGGTCCAGGTGAGGTTGTCAGAGATGTGTACGCCCAGGTACCTGAAGCTGGAGACCACTTACACCGCAGTCCCTCCGATGTGCAGGGGAGGAGGGAGGTGTCTGCCCCTCCTGAAGTCCACGATCATCTCCTTGGTCTTCTTCACATTGATACAGAGGTTGTTAGCTCTGCACCAACCCTCCAGCTGTTCCACCTCCTGCCTGTAGTTGTTGTTGTCGTTGGTAATGCGTCCAACCACAGCTGTGTCATCCCCGAACTTCACAATCAGACAGCTCGGGTGTCTCGCTGAGCAGTCGTGTGTGAGCAGGGTGAACAGGAGGGGGCTCAGCACACAGCCCTGGGGGGAGCCGGTGCTGAGGGTGATGGGGGAGGAGGAGACGTCGTGGATCCTCACAGACTGTGGCCTGTCTGTATATGTATATATGTAGAGTTTGATCTGTGATGACAAGTCTCCTGCTGCTCCTACAACTCCACTCAACACCTGCTGCTAGAATTAGAAATTACTAGTACTGCTATTAGTTTTATTGCTACGTTTGCAATTAATATTTTAATTATCACTACTATTATTACTGCTACTATATTATTGGTCACTTTGCATTTTTTTTTACACGGAACCCGTGTTATGCTATGTTCTTCTCTCACTATTCTCTTTTTTTTGGGGGGGGGGGGTGTTAAGCTCAATATTGGTCTCAAAACTGGTCCCAAAACGTAATTTTATTTATCACAGTTTATTTACAATAGAATGAATGTGCAGATGGATTCAGGCAGGTGAGCTCTGGGAGGGGATAAAGTCCATATTTCAGCTGACTCTCTTACCTGGCAGATGAGGAACTGATGTCAGTGTAGAGATGTCCAGGAAACTGGATGGGTGCCGTAGGGGTACCGAAAGGCACTTCTCCACAGGCAAGAGCTGAGTTGAATGAGGGAATCCCTGATGAAAACAGCCGGAGGCTGGATGTAGCTGGGTAGAAACAGGATGGTCTGGCAAATCTGCAGATTGACTCATACTGGGAGGAACTAACAGAATAACTCCCAACCCTTCACCTTTGTTGTGTTGGGGAAAGCTTTCATAAAGCAGCATGACACATGAAAATATCATTAGAAAGCTTTCATTGCTTTACTTGAACGGTGACTGAAGGGAGAACGTACAGTAAGTTCTGTAGCCAACTGAACTGCTGTCAGCAGTGTTACACATTATGAACAAAAGCAGGTTGCAGTTTTCTTAGACATATCAAATAGAATATTCATATTCAACTTTTTTTTTTAATTATAATTTTTGGGCTTTTTAGCCTTTATTGACAAGACAGTGAAAGAGAGACAGGAAACAGGGAGAGAGAAGTAGGGGAGTGACACGCAATAAGGGTCTGGCTGGATCGGAAGTCAAGCCAGGGACCAGCTGCTCGGTGCACTAAGGCCCATGTGGTACACGCCCCAACCATTTGGCTATGGGGGCACCCCCAACTTTTCTAAAACATGATGATCATTTACTGTCAGTGTTTTATAACCGACAACTGACATTTTGGCCGGAGATATTTTCATCTAACAGACTACACATGGTACTGGCTAAGAACCGACATATGCCTGCTAACATAAGTTCTACACTATTCATCTCAGTATTTGGTGTCCCTGAAGTACTACAGTCGGATCAAGGTTCCAACTTTTCATCCCATCTGTTTTCTCAGGCACTTAAACACCTGCACAGAAAACATGACAAATCCACAGCACATCATGCATAAAGTCAGGGCGCATTTGAACGTAATTGCCAAACACTGAAACAATTGTTGCATGCTTAATGCACAAAGCTGTTGGGTGACTGGGAAGATGGGTTGCCTTGCAAAATGTTAGCAGCTTATATAGTTTTCCAGGAGGGTACTGGAATCAACCCAAATTATCTAGAGTTTGGACATAAAGTGTATGGTCCATGTCACAACCCAGTCCCTTAACCCTAGAACATGGGTGATTTTCACCCATGCGATTGTGATATTTGCCAAGGGTCTCTAGCATGAGGGGCAGCTGATCTTCCAGTCCTTTTTGGATTGTGGTAAGTGAAAAATGCTTGTATATTTGCACAATATAACCAGTGGAACAACATATTGAAAGGCTTTCTCTGCATGTATGTTCATTGGGAGCTGTACTGTAATATGGTTCATCTTGTTTAGAAAAGGTGCGTGTGTGTGTGTACGTATGTAGATAGATACTTAGAATGGTCAACTCTAAGTCCACTCTATCTTTCAGTGTCTTTAGCTCCATTAACAAATAAGATGTTTTAGGTACCATAATGTTGACTTTAGTCCCAGAATTAGGGTTGCATATGTCAATTATTTTAGCAATTTAGTGTTCTGTCAATTATTGCATTGAATGATTGGACAGGTCACTTAACTAGAACTAACTGGTTACCTTTTGTAGAGAAAATGGTAGCGTATATTGCATGTACTGGTATTATCTTTCAAAACTAAAACTGTGTTAGTACATTTAAATGACATATTACATTCTGAATTTTAAAACCTTTTCTGAAATGCAAAAAAGATAAATATCCAAAAATCCACTTTCCATCCTAGACAGAATTGCATCCCTTTTTAAAGCCCGTAGTGACTGCCATTTTCCTTGCTGGTAATGAGTTCAGAGTAAATGTGTAACTCCCCAAATCAGATTATTGGTTCATGTTTTGGGAGCTGTCTAATTTGTAAAATATGTATAAACAATGGATGTCTTTGCTCATTGTATGATGGAAAAGGTAACCTAGTTTTTAATGTCTTGTGCTGTTTTTTTCTCTACAAATACATAACAGATTAATCAATAAACAAATGCAATCTTGTTTTGTCTTCAATTTCCAAAAAATGTGACATTCCAAGCTTGGACTTAAAAATCTTTGATGAATTGAAGACTGAAGTTGATGAGGTGTTTGAGTTTCTTCTAACTCAAGAGATTTGGATATGTGTTTACCTCAAGCCTCAGATTCCAGTGGTGAGTTGCTTATTAAGTCAGAGCCTCATTTTCATCCATACAGTCCTGGCTAGCCTAGCATTTTCTGAATATGTGAAAAAAACAGATGTAGGTGCTGCTTGTTGTTTCTGATTTTGAGATTATTTTGTGTATCTGCTTGTTTTTGGATTTCACTTGTCTTTAACAATGCCCACACAAAAGTTGTCAAAGTAAGTGTTAATCACATCAGTCAATTGTCATTGTGATTGCTAGATTCAATTCAATTCAATTCAATTTTATTTATATAGCGCCATATCACAACAACAGTCATCTCAAGGCACTTTTCATATAGAGCAGGTCTAGACCGTACTCTTTAAAATAGGTATTTACAGAGAGAGACCCAACAAATCCCACCATGAGCAAGCACTAGGCGACAGTGGCAAGGAAAAACTTCCTTTTAAGAGGCAGAAACCTCGAGCAGAACCGGACTCAGGGTGGGCGGCCATCTGCCTCGACCGGTTGGGTTAAGAAGGAGAGAGAGGGGGAGAGGGGGGGAGAGGGGGTGGAGAATAGCGAAAGAAGAACATAGCATAACACAGGTTCCATATCAGATGTAAGATGAGGCCAGTAATACAGCAGTAGTAATGATAGTAGTGATAATTAAAGTATTAACTGCTAACACAGCAATACAACTAATAGCAGTATAAGTCATTTCTAATTCTAGCAGCAGGTGTTGAGTGGAGTTGTAGGAGCAGCAGGAGACTTGTCATCACAGATCAGACTCTACAGCTCCAGAGGCAGAAATACCTGCAGAAAGAGACAGAAGAGGAGAGAGAGACGGGAGAGCACAATACTACAGGAAAGGGGAGATATTGAGTTAGTAACATGTAACATGGGATATGAATCCATATTGAGTGGAGGGAGAGAGGGAGAGAGAGAGAGAGAGAGAGAAAGGAGCTCAGTGCATCATGGGAGACCTCCTGGCAGTCTAGGCCTATAGCAGCATAACTAAGGGATGGTTCAAGCCTGAGCCAACCCTAACTATAAGCTTTATCAAAGAGGAAAGTTTTAAGCCTACTCTTAAAGGTACAGAGGGTGTCTGCCTCCCGGACCGAAACTGGGAGAAGGTTCCACAGTAGAGGAGCCTGATAACTGAAGGCTCTGCCTCCCATTCTACTCTTGGAAACTCTGGGAACCACCAGTAAACCAGCATTTTGGGAGCGCAGAGTCCTGGTGGGATTGTAGGGGACTATGAGATCTTTAAGGTAAGATGGATGGATTCGTGGAGCTTCTCTACAAACAGCTCCTTTGCAAGCTCCAGTGGAGACAATGAGGGAGATTCTGATGACACCATCATACTGCAGCATAGTCCTGCAACAAGAGAGAGCACACAACATCAAAGGAAATAGACAATAGAATTAAGAGCTTTAACTATGGTTACATGGAGCAAAACAACAAACCTACTCATGTCTAGTCAATTCTATTTATATAGCACCAATTGACAACAGAAGTTATCTCAAGGCACTGTACTTATAGAGCAGGTCTAGACCGTACTCTTTAAACATTAATAGAATTGAAACACTAATAGCAATAACACGACCACTAACACCAATACATTTAGTTGTAACATCATCGGTTGAGCTGGATCATGGGAGCAGCAGGAGACTCCTCAGCTCTGGAGGCAGAACCCTGCAGTAAGAGACAGTAGAAGAAAGAGCGAGGGAGAGAGAGAGAGAGAAACACAGCCTGGGCACTACTAAGCTTAAATGATACATTGAGACTGACCCAACCTGGTGAAGGAAAAATGGTAACCTGAAATAAGAATCAGAATAATATACTAACCGAAAGTTAAGACATAAATATGAGTTTTTAGTTTGGATTTAAAGGCCTCAACTGAGTCAGCACGTCTAATATTAATAGGGAGGTTGTTCCAGAGGAAGGGGGGCTGATAGGGCATTGTAATAATGCATTGTAATAATGTTCCTAAAGTAAAGAGCATTAAGGTAAAAGTATCTTCAACTTTTTATCATTAAAAATACACACATTCCTATTAATGAGGAATTTCTCAATCTTAACAGGTCTGGTTCTGAACGTAACTGGCCTGGTGGGCATATAGGAATATAAACAGATCTTTAGTTAATCTAGACTTGAGATCTGAAAAGAAAAGACAGAATCCTAGCTATATTGCATAGATGAAAAAAGGCAGTCTTTGTAATGTCTGCTGATTGAAAAAGAGCAGGAGCAAATGCGACACTCAGACTCTTGGCTGTGCTTTGAGAAATCACACAGTTGTCAAGGGATATAGTTACTTGATCGAACTGGTGTCTATATTGTGCCGGGCCAATAACCAGCATTTCAGTTTAATCTGAGTTAAGAAGCAGGAAGTTTTGAGACATCTAGCTTTTTCACAGAAGACAAGCACATTTCTAGTTCCCTAATTTGAGAGGCATTCTATAGGCACATACAACTGGGAATCATCAGCATAGCAGTGAAAATTAATTCCACGACTCCAAATAATTTGGCCAAGAGGAGAAATATAAAGAGAGAGAAGCAGGGGGCCAAGAACAGAGCCCTGGGGTACTCCATATTTCACATCAGATAAGGCTGATATGGTGTTATTACAAGAGACGCACTGAGTCCTGTCAGATAAGTAAGATTTTAACCAGCTGAGGGCCAGGCCATAGATTCCATATCTATTTTCCAGTCTGTCCATGAGTATACAGTGGTCTGTAGTGTCTATAGAGGTGGAATCTGAATCCAGAGAGAGAAGAAGATCATTTACTACTTTAGCAAGTACTGTTTCGGTAGAGTGAAAGGCCCTAAAGACAGACTGAAAAGGTTTGAAAAGATTATTATCAGCTAAGTATACTCACTGCTCAGCGACACACCCGCTAAGGAGCCAACTCTGGTGACTGGCGACTCCATTTTGCAGAATGTGAAGATAGCGACTCCAGCGACCATAGTTAAATGTATTCCCCGGGCCAGAGTGGGCGACACTGAGTCTTATTTAAAGTTGCTGACTAAGGATAAGCATAGATATAATAAAATTGTTATTCACGTCGGCGCTAATGACACCTGACAAGTTAATATAATAATATTAACATAGCCACCTCAAATGCTCAGCAAAATAAAATAATTACATGTGGATTACTCAGTATCAGATCTCTCTTATCCAAAGCTGTACTAGTCAATGATTTGATATCAGATCACCATCATAATCTATTCTGTCTGACTGAAACCTGGCTGTGTCAGGATGAGTATGTTAGCCTGAATGAATCCCCCCCCCCCCCAAGTCATATTAATACTCACATTCCCCGAGACACCAGCCGTGGAGGTGGAGTCGTAGCCATTTTCAATTCCCCTTTACTAATTAACCCTAAACCTAAACTCAATTATAATTCATTTGAAAGCCTTGTTCTTAGTTTGTCCCAACCAAAGTGGAAAACATTAAAGCCAGTTCTATTTGTTGTAGTGTACCGTCCTCCTGGTCTGATCTGAATTTTCAGAGTTCCTGTTGTAGGCGACTTCAATATTCATGTTGATGTCAACAATGACAGCCTTAGCTCTACTTTTTCCTCATTACTAGACTGTATTGGCTTCTCTCAGTATGTAAATAAACCCACTCACTGTTTCAGTCACACTCTCAATCTTGTTTTATCTTATGGTATTGCTATTGAACATATAACAGTCTTCCCACAGAATCCCGTTCTATCAGACCACTTTTTAACTTTCAAATTCATATTGCTGGATTGTGTATTATCAGCAAAATACATCCTGACTAGAAATATTTCCAATAATGCAGTAGCTAAATTCAAGGAAATGATTCCCACTAACTTAGGTCCAGTGCCTCATCTTAATTTTGCAGAAGCTACTCCCTCCCAGCTTGATCATCTTGTAGACAGTGTTGCAGACTCATTACATACCACTTTAGATTTCATCGCCCCCCTAAAAATGAAAACAATAAAGAGAAAGAGGCAAGCTCCATGGTTCAACTCCCAAACACTGAAACAAAGAGCACGTAGGCTTGAAAGAGTGTGGCGTTCCACCAAACTGGAAGAATCCCACTTAGCCTGGAAGGATTGTGTCAAAAGATATAAAAAGGCCCTCTGTAATGCAAGAGGCACCTATTACTCATCATTAATAAAGGATAATAAGAACAACCCCAGGTTTCTTTTCAGCACTGTAGCCAGGCTGACAGAGAGTCACAGCTCTATAGATCCACACATCCCTATAACCCTCAGCAGCAATGATTTTATGAACTTTTTTAATGATAAAATTTCTACCTTTAGAGATAAAAATTAATCACATCCTGCCTTCAACCAGCACTGATTTATGTCAAAACACAGGATCCATAGAGTCAGCTGCAAAACCTAACCTTGACTCGTTTTCTCCCATCGACCTAGCCCAGCTCACATCAATTATCTCAGCATCTAAACCTTCAACCTGTCTCTTAGACCCCATCCCAACTAGGCTGCTTAAGGAAGCTCTGCCCTTAATTTGCAGTCCTGTATTAGATATGTTAAATCTGTCCTTGGTAACAGGTTATGTGCTGCAGTCGTATAAAACAGCTGTAATCAAAACTCTTCTAAAAAAGCCCACTCTAGATCCAGATGTATTAGCCAATTACAGACCTATATCTAACCTCCCCTTTCTTTCTAAGATCCTGGAGAAAGCAGTTGCAAAACAGTTGTGCAACCTTCCACAGGATAATAGTTTATTTGAGGATTTTCAGTCAGGATTTAGGTTGTATCACAGCACAGAGACAGCACTTGTAAAAGTTACAAATGACCACCTGATCGCATCAGACAACGGACTTGTTTCTGTACTTGTCTTGTTAGTGCTGCTTTTGATATGATTGACCATCACATCCTTTTACAGAGACTGGAGCACTTTATTGGTATTAAAGGAACTGCACTAAACTGGTTTAAGTCCTATCTGTCTGATAGGCTTCAGTTTGTACATGTTAACAACTACTAGTCCATGTACACAAAAGTTAGATATGGAGTTCCACAAGGGTCAGTGCTTGGACCAATCCTCTTCACTTTGTATATGCTTCCCTTGGGCAATATTATCAGAAAACACTCCATAAATTTCCATTGTTATGCAGATGATACACAGCTTTATCTGTCAATGGAGCCTGATGAAACCAATCAGCTAGTCAAACTCCAAGCTTGTCTTAGGGACATTAAAACAAGCAACTTTTTACTACTGAACAATAAAACTGAAGTCATTATAATTGGTCCTGAACTTAGACTTAGACTAGACTTTATTAATCCCTTGGGATGACTCCCTCAGGGAAATTAAGTATTGAACACATCAGAAAAAAACTTTCTAATGATGTAGTTCCACTAGACAGCATTGCCCTGGCTCCCAGCTCTACTGTAAAGAATCTGGCAGTCATCTTTGACCTGTATATGTCCTTTAACTCACATATAAAACAAACTTCTAGGACTGCCTCCTTTCATCTGCGTAATATCACGAAAATTAGACATTTTCTGTCTCGGAAAGATGCAGAAAAACTAGTCCATGCATTTGTTACTTCTAGGCTGCACTACTGTAATTCATTATTATCAGGCTGCCCCAACAAGTCCCTAAAGACTCTGCAGCTGATTCAAAATGCTGCAGCACGATTACTGACAGGAACTAGGAAGAGAGACCATATTTCTCCTGTGCTAGCCTCTCTACATTGGCTCCCAGTCAAATCTAGAGTAGAATTCAAAATCCTTCTCCTCACTTACAAAGCCCTTAATGGACAGGCTCCATCTTATCTCATAGTCATAGTTTTTCTGGGTGCTGACGTGCTGCGGTAAGCGTATTCCGTCACTTCCGGTTACTGGTGTTTGGTGTTCATCGATTCTTGCCTACCTGTCTCAGACTAGAAACTTTCTCTTTACCAACATTACATTTCTGACTCTATCACCAATTTAATCTGCACATTTCACAGTAACAGTAGTTGCTAAATCACCCTCAACTCTCCACTTTGTGTGTGCTACTTTATCCATTTACACTATCTTCTGCTACCAATTTAGCTGAATTCTCAGCCATGGCCTCTCAATCTCCTTCTCCCTCTCCTGCCCTCTCTTGCTCTGCGTGTCAGATGTTCAGTTACTCCTCTGCTTCGTTTAATGATAATGGTATGTGTAATAAATGTAGTCTGTTTGCTGTACTCGAAACGAGGCTTAGTGAATTAGAGTCCTGGCTCCGCACCATGGAATCTAATTCAGCAGCTAATGCTAAACAGCCCCCTGTAGCCGGTGCGGAGCAACCTAGCATAGCTCCTGTTAGCATTCCCCCAGCAGTTCCCGAGCAGCCGGGAAAGCAGGCTGGCTGGGTGACTGTTCATAAGGACAGGCGTAGTCGTAAGCAGAAACCCACTGCCAACCACCACCCAGTTCACGTTTCAAACAGATACTCCCTGCTCAGTGACACACCCACTGAGTAGCCAACTCTGGTGATTGGCAACTCCATTTTGCGGAATGAGAAGATAGCGACTCCAGCGACCATAGTTAAACATATTCCCGGGGCCAGAGCGGGCGACATTGAATCTTATTTAAAGCTGCTGACTAAGGATAAGCGTAGATACAATAAAATTGTTATTCACATTGGCGTTAATGACACCCGACTACGCCAGTCGGAGGTCACAAAAGTTAATATTGATTCGGTGTGTACATTTGCAAAGACCATGTCGGACACCGTAGTTTTCTCTGGTCCCCTGCCCAATCTGACCAGTGATGACATGTATAGCCACATGTCTTCACTCAACCGCTGGCTGTCGAGGTGGTGTCCAGGCTTGTCTTAGGGACATTAAAACCTGGATGACAAGCAATTTTTTATTACTGAACTCAGACAAAACTGAAGTCATTGTACTTGGTCCTGAACACATCAGAAATACATTTTCTAATGATGTAGTTCCACTAGATGGCATTGCCCTGGCTCCCAGCTCCACTGTAAAGAATCTGGGAGTCATCTTTGATCAGGATATTGTCAGGGTTTGAATGTTTTCCTATTTTATTTTGGTATTTTGTCTTGTCTTCCTGTTCCTTGGTTAATCCAGTTCTCTTCCTCGTCTTGATTACTGTCCCTGCCCTAATGTGTTTCACCTGTGTCTCGTTATCTCTTTGTCTAGGTGTATTTAGTCGATGTCTCTTCCTCTTGTCAGTTGCCAGATTGTCTTGTCGCTCGTGTCAGCTTTCCAGCATTGTTTCCCGTTTTGACTTTTGTGTTTCTGACTGTTGCCTGATTACCTGATTTTGGATTTTGCCTGTTCCCTTTTGATACTGTTGCCTTATCGGACTGCCTACTTGTGTACTGGACTTTTGCTTGGAATAAAGAACCTGAACTTTGATTGTGTCTGAGTTCTGAATTTGGAGTCCTGCCCTGCCGTGTGCTTGATAGATATGTCCTTTAACTCACGTATAAAACAAACTTCTAGGACTGCCTTCTTTCACCTGCGTAATATCACGAAAATTTGACATTTTCTGTTTCAAAAGGATGCAGAAAAACTAGTCCATGCATTTGTTACTTCTAGGCTGGACTACTGTAATTCATTATTATCAGGCTGTCCCGACAAGTATCTAAAGACCCTGCAGCTGATTCAAAATGCTGCAGCACGATTACTGGCAGGAACTAGGAAAAGAGACCATATTTCTCCTGTGCTAGCCTCTCTACATTGGCTCCCAGTCAAATCTAGAGTAGAATTCAAAATCCTTCTCCTCACATACAAAGCCCTTAATGGTCAGGCTCCATCTTACCTTAAAGATCTCATAGTCCCCTACAATCCCACTAGGACTGGTTTACTGGTGGTTCCCAGAGTTTCTAAGCGTCGAATGGGAGGCAGAGCCTTCAGTTATCAGGCTCCTCTACCGTGGAACCTTCTCCCAGTTTCGGTCCAGGAGGCAAACACCCTCTGAACCTTTAAGAGTAGGCTTAAAGCTTTCGTCTTTGATAAAGCTCATAGTTTTATAGTTAGGGTTGCCCCCCCCCTTTAACCCAATCTGTCGAAGCACATGGCCGCCCACCCTGAGTTCTGTTCTGCTCAAGGTTTCTGCCTCTTAAAAGGAAGTTTTTCCTTGCCACTATTGCCTAGTGCTTGCTCATGGTGGGAATTGTTGGGTCTCTCTCTGCAATTACCTATTTTAAAGAACATGGTCTTAATTGAAGTGAGCTGAAAGCTGCTGAGACACAACTCTTTCTAGTATTTTAGACAAAAACAGAAGACCCAGGATCAAGGTGTGGTTTCTTAAGTAATGGTTTAACCATAGCTGTTTTAAAGCTAGAAGGAACAGTGCCAGTTGTCAATGATAGATTCACAATATTCAGCACTACAGGGCCCAAGGCTGGCCAGAGATCTTTGGAGAGTTTACCTGATAGAGGGTCAAGAAGGCAAGTAGTGGGTTTAGAAGCTAGTACCAGCTAAAATAATGAATTAGACATACAGTGTCAAAATTCATCAGAGCAGAAACTCTCTGAGACTCAATGTGATGCTCAGCTGATTCTGCAGCAGATGCTGGAGAGAATGAACTGATTTTTAATCTAATCTCATCACTTTTACTGCAGACAAAATTCTGAAACTCGAGCAATGAAGGGCAAGCAGCTAGGAGGCAGCTGCTTTTCAGTGAGTTTAGCTACAGTGTCAAAAAGAAATCTAGGATTATGTTTAATGCTATTGATTAAGTTTGAGAAATATGCTGCTCTGGGAGTAGACAGTGCATGCTTATATTCCAGAACACCCTGGTGCCACTGGAGATACAGAGCGTCTGATTTTGATTTACACCATTTGCGCTCTAATTTCCGGCAGGCCTGCTTCAGAGCATGTGTGTCATCTGTGAACCAGGGCATAGACCTCTTTGACTGTCTAACTTTAGTGGTGAGATGTGCAAGTGAATTGAGACTAGACAGGGTTGTATTTAAGTCCCTGGTACAGTTTTCAACAGAACCAATTGCTGCAGTAAAAGGGGCCAGGACCTCTGGTAGTTGCTCACCAAGAACAGTTAACGTTGTGGGACCTATGTGTCTGGTGGAAGATACATTTTAAACAATTTTAGAAGGACAGGCTAAAGTTGCATCAAATTTGATAAGAAAATGATCAGAGATAACAGATGTGACAGGAGAGATAGTCAGATTAGACACCTCTATCCCACAAAAGAGAATCAGGTCTAGAGTGTTGCCACCACAGTGAGTAGGTTCATGTACAGACTGTGTGAACCCAAAAGTATCAATAAGTGGCAGAAAGGCTTTATTTAGAGGGTCAGAGGCCTTATTTAGGTGAATGTTAAATTAAACCCATAATTAGAATGTCATCACTATATGTGACATGATAAAAAATGTCCAAATTCATCTAAACTGTGAGTAGGGGCCAGGTCATCTGTAAAGTACCACTGGGTGGAGTGGTTGCAATCTATTTTCCAGGTGAGGGAGATCTGAAGCTACTGGAGAAGGTTTCAATACTACCTCAAAAGAGTTAGAAGTGACATTAAGAGCTGAGGTTAGACCAAAAACTTTTAAAGCAACACCCCCACCTTTTTTCGTAGCCCGAGCAACATGTGCATTGATATATTCAGGTGGGGAAGCTTCATTTAATTGCAGGAACATATCTGGTTTAAGACATGTTTCACATAGACCAATCATGTCATTTATCAATAATGCTTCAGTAGAAAGTGATCTAATATTTATAAAGCCAAATTTGAGGATCATAGTGAGCCTGGAGTTGCCAGTAGCAGCCTGGTGTGGCAAAGTACTGGTAGATGAAGTATTAATAGGAACGAGGCATCTAGTGTTTTTATCAGGAAATTTTGGTGGCCTTTTATTGGGTACTTTATGGGACACAGCACTGTCACCAAAGACAGGAGTGGTGATTTGCACATGGTGGTTAAGAAACTTAGGAAACTTGTGATTAGTTGGGCAGTGAATGGAGACAGTCTCAATGCAGTAGCTCAGTCTGAGCATTGAAAGTCTGCAAATTTTCCTGGTTAAATTTATCATCTAAGCTAGTGGACTCCAAACCGCACCACCTAAAGACCTAGCAGGCTCTCTAATTACCTGCGACCTGCCGATCACTAGGGCCCTAGTGTCAAACTGGACGTAAACACCTGTCTATATTCCTAGATAAAATAGCAGCACCCACTCCAGTAGGATGCAGGCCATCTGCCTTCAGCAGGTCAGGGTGGCCGCATAAAGAAGGCCAGTTATCTACAAAACTATATCCCTGCTCACTACAGTGATGAGCTAGCCAGCAGTTCAGAGACATTAATCTGCTGTACACTTCATCATTACCTCATCATCTTAGTTAACCTGACATTGTGAGTGTTGGAGTCCCCTATGACTAGAGTGCGTTCTTTCACGAAGTGCTAGCAGGGGAGACACGCAGGTGAACACGACTACCAGTGGGGCTAGCAAGAGTCGAAAACGGGTTTGCAGTCGGGGGAAGCGACTGCAGGCCACACAACCGGTTGCTTGCTCTTACGTGCCCCTCCTGTGAAGTTAGGGGAGGAATCAACTGACTTGGGGTTAAATGCCATCCAATCCTGGTGTTTACTTCTTAATTTCCCATTTATCTTTGGAGATTTTGTTTATCCAAATGATCAATGCTGGTATTTGCTACTGCTGTTACTTCAAATTGTAAATTGTATTGTAATTGTATTTTCTCTAGTGTTATCAAAGGGTATTCCTATTTTTTGAAACACTTGATTGCAGAACACCATAGGTTATTCAATAATTTCTTCCCAAACAAGAGGCTGCTACCAAAGCATCATTTTATGGTGCATTACCCCACATGTATTCTTAAAATTGGACCATTTTTGCATAGCTGGTGCACGCGCTATGAAGCAAAGCAGGATTTCTTTAAAAAACAATTAAAAAGCTTCAAAAATGTAACTAAAACATTGGCAGAAAAACCAAAGTCAAAATATCATACAGTTGGCAGACATTTCACCCAAACAGAGTTTTGACTGGTCCAGGCAAAATGTTGTCTTTAAATTTGATGGACTGGAGCTATGAGATGGCTGAAACTGTTAATGTGCCAATTGACACAGCATGTTGTTGTTAAAGATGAAAGGTTACTGTTGGTTACTTTTGCACTAGAAACAATACACCTTGATGAGCATTTCAATGCATTTAAAGTTGTGCATGCAACAGATGGACCTCATGCAGTTGATGTCAGAGCACTTTTCTGTCACAAAGCATGCATACAGATGTCATACAGTTCTGATGATTCAAGTTTGTTTAATGTCCCATACTGTTTCCTGAGATTTAAAAACTAGAGATACTTGATTGCATTCTTCATTAACAATTATTGTTAAGAAATGAATAGAATGGAAATTGTGGTCAGGCCACAATTTAGATTTTTTTTGTATAATAAAATGTTTTATTAAACAATTAATGTTTTGCACATTTTATGGATTTTTAAGAATAAAGTGTGCTTTGTGAAATACTGGCTGCTGATTTATTGTCCTTTTTGAGTTTAAAGTAAAACATGACATATTTATGTATTATATTTCAACATGGACCTGAGTAAAAATCACACTTTACAATTATGTATTGAATGGAAATACAACTCCATACTGAAGGAAATATAACTCTCTATAGAGGGAAATCTGACTCTATTTTGAGGAAAATGGCTGTAGAGTTGTTTTCATTTTATTCTACACACAGTAAATTATTATCATGCAGAGTTAAATATAAACACTAAATAGAGTTTTAAAAAAAATGGACTCTTCAACAAGAGTAAATTTTACTCTATTTAGACTGGGACCAAACGTTCTCTTTTTTAGATAACTCTAAATTTACTGCGTATACACTAATATATGGTTTCAGGAACACTCCTGTAACATTCCATTTAGTCTACTGTTATTGTGTTGGTTTCAGGGCTTAGCAGGTGCGATACATCTGGATGATGTAGTGGTGTATTCAGAACCTCAGAATGAGCATGTCCAGCACATAGTGCTTCTTTTTGACAGGTTGGTCTGGGCAAACCAGACCACCAATCTTGCCAAATATCAGTTTACCAAGAACTCATGACCTACCTGGGGTGGTGGGTCAAGGCTAAATTCAGCTCTAGGGGCTCCTCCCTTTCTCCCTTCCTTTTTGTTTAGGTATGGTGGTGATCCCTGTGTAGGCCTACCATCTTTGTCTCATTGTCTGTTTTTTCCCTCTTTGTCACAGTCATTGAGCCAGTTTGTGACATCAAGAGTTTATATAATCACTTCACTGTATGACTACAATGGCAAATAAAGTGTTTTAATGATCGCTCGAGACTCAACTCAAAATGGCCTGCTCCAATTTTTGCACTGTATACTATCAACTCCACTGTAATACATCTGTTTAAAAAATATGTATAGGTTATGATCTTTTTCATGAACACCCATGTATTATAATGCATGTTCAGCATCAGTCGTATTTCAGCATTGGTTTGTGCTCCAAGTGTGTACCTGGTTGGTTAGGAATACAGAAAAAAACATTTCAGCTCACATTGTATAAACCACCAGTCTACATGACACTGCCAGTTGGTGACAAACATATTTCAGACTCACCTGAAGCAGCAGGTCACAGAGGAACAAACCTCTCATACAGTCCGGGCACTAATGTAGCTGCAGACAGGTGTCAGCCGTCTTTAATGTTTATGCCAGAGCTCTTTTCCCCGTGTGTTGCTGATGTCATCAGCAGCCTGCTGTTATTAATGAATAATGTCTGGCAGTGACAGCTTAAGTTTCAGTGCAAGTAAAGACCTAAAATAATTCCTTAGCTTCGAATGATCTCAGCAGTGGGAGAGAAGGAGCTCTTTATAAAACAATAAACAAATCAACGTCACAAGTTAGAGGAACTACTCAGATTACATGCCACAACAAGGTCACAGGGGCCTCATGCAATGAAAGACTGTAGAATAGGCCCTACTGACTTGCCTTGAGCTTTATACTCAAATATTAGGTGGACCACAGTATCTGCTTTGGGAGTTTATGCTTTATAAAGCAACATCCTCATATAAAGTTCAAGTACAAGTTAGGTAATATAAGATGAATCAAAAGAGGTTTTCTTCCTGATTTCTTCAGATTTCTGTATTATGATCATGTCATTTTCAGGTATGAGATGTCAGAGCCTCTAATACTGGCTACAGAAGGAAGCAAAGACTGAGCTGTGGTAATTACAGCTGAAGCAAAGCAGGAGATCAAGTGATGTTATTATGGAAGGATAGTCCAAAATCCATAGAGGGAGGAGGTAAGCGAGACTGCTGTTCATTTCTAGTTTCTCAACACTGGTTTCTTTTAATCACAACCACTGTCATTACCCAATTATTACATCACCGTGATGACAAAGGTTCACTAACCTTGCTGTAGTTACCAAGATCTTTTTCTAAATATAAGCAAGTGGTTTTGTGCATAAACTTAACTGAACATTAAGCATAGTGTTGTCACATCATACAGCAGATTTATTTTCAGCAGTGATTTGTAGAGTTTTGGAAGGCACAGAGAAATGATGTGGTCCTGCTCGATTATTATAACTCATTATTTCTCTGTCTGAGCAAAATGTCCATGGATCACCTACAAATAGTCCAGAATGCTGCAGGGAGGCTTCTCACCAGGTCCTCTAAAAAGTCAACCCCCACCCTTAGATGTTCCTTTTTCGTGTAGTTGTTCACTAAGAATTGAAAAATTACAATAAAAAGCGTGTCACCATTTTAGCCTTTAGCTTGTTAATTAAATAATATGTTATTTTGTCACTTTCTTTCGTTTTTCTAATTCAGCATTGTAGGATAGGATTTAGGTGGAATAATGTAAAGGATTTGTGTCAGCTCTATGCCAAGTACATGTCAGTACATGTCTGCTTTTAATGCCTCTGAACTTCATCACAAATCTTGATAATGTGGCTGTGGTGTAATGGTCTCATGTGGACTGCAAGGCATCCCGAATGAAAGGTGTAAATGTTGGAACAAGGTATTATCTTGTGCACATGCCTACAAAACCACCAGAGAGTGAGTTATTGGAGGCTACTTTGTAAATGTTTTAGAAACACTAGGTAACTGTGCCAAACTTGTGCGCACTGCCTTCTACAAGAGCTGTGGACATATTTACACGCAAACCATGGAGACATTTTGCTGGGAGAGTGAAGCTACCTGACTGGAGAAAGTACTGCAAACCAACCTACTGAGAGTTGGTGGGGCATCCTCCCAGAAGAGGGTAGGGAATATTGAATCCAGCTTCTTGGTAAGCTACAGGATGTAGGATGGTTTGATGGAGGTTTCCTATAATGGCCCCCTCCTCACTCTCCCAGCTTCCCCCCTGAGTTTTCTCCTTATGTGTGTCTTTTCCCTCTCCCTTCTGTGTTCTTGTGTTTGTGTGTGGATTGCTTACCTGCAGGGGTGTGGCCTGGCGCTGGTTACCTGACACATCTGTCTCCCATCAAGTAATTCTGTCAGCTCATCTATCCCGATTCTTCACCAGACTGTTCTTCATTATTGTGGTAACTTTCCCGTCTGCTCTTATCCTTAAAATAGCTTTTGAGTATCTGACTGAGAGTAGCCTAGGCTAATAAAAAGAGGCTTATGCCCCTTTTAGATCTATCTGTGCACATGGCTGACTTTCTGCATGATACAAAGAGGCAAGTGATGGATACAGTGAGTGACGTGTAACTCATTTGTTCTATATCCAAAGCCCATGCAATTTCAGAGCCATGTCATACAATCTGCATTAACCCTGTGGCTGTGCTGACGTACTGTGGTAAGTGTATTCCGTCACTTCCAGTTACCGGTGTTTGGTGATCATCGTTTGGTGTATACCTGTCTCAGACTAAATACTTTCTTTTTACCAACATTACTTCTGTGACTCTATCACCAATTTAATCTGCACTTTCACAGTAACAGTAGTTGCTAAATCACCAACTTTCTCCACTTTCTGTGCGCTACTTTATCGATTCACGCTATCTTCTGCTACTGATTTAGCTGAACTCTCAGCCATGGCCTCTCGCTCTCCTTCTCCCTCTCCTGCCTTCTCTTGCTCTGCGTGTCAGATGTTCAGTTACTCCTCTGCCTCGTTTAATGATAATGGTATGTGTAATAAATGTAGTCTGTTTGCTGTACTCGAGGCGAGGCTTAGTGAATTAGAGTCCCGGCTCCGCACCATGGAATCTAATTCAGCAGCTAATGCTAAACAGCCCCTGTAGCCGGTGCAGAGCAGCCTAGCATAGGTCCTGTTAGCATTCCCCCGGCAGTTCCCGAGCAGCCGGGAAAGCAGGCTGGCTGGGTGACTGTTCGTAAGGACAGGCGTAGTCGTAAGCAGAAGCCCACTGCCAACCACCACCCAGTTCACGTTTCAAACAGATACTCCCTGCTCAGTGACACACCCACTGAGGAGCCAACTCTGGTGTTTGGCGACTCCATTTTGCGGACTGTGAAGAAGCGACTCCAGCGACCATAGTTAAACATATTCCCGGGGCCAGAGTGGGCGACATTGAATCTTATTTAAAGCTGCTGGCTAAGGATAAGCATAGATACAATAAAATTGTTATTCACGTCGACACTAATGACACCCAACTACGCCAGTCGGAGGTCACAAAAGTTAATATTGATTCGGTGTGTACATTTGCAAAGACCATGTCGGACACCGTAGTTTTCTCTGGTCCTCTGCCCAATCTGACCAGTGATGACATGTATAGCCGCATGTCTTCACTCAACTGCTGGCTGTCGAGGTGGTGTCCCGAAAACGATGTGGGCTTTGTAGACCATTGGAAGAGTTTCTGGGGGAGACCTGGTCTGGTTAGGAGAGACAGCATTCATTCCACTTTTGATGGAGCATCTCTCATATCTAGAAATCTGACAGAGTTTATTAGGAAGCCAAAGCCCTGACAATCCAGAGTTCAGGCCAGGAGATAGAGCTGCAGTCTTACACTCTAGTCTCTGTGCCTCCTTTAGAGCAGTCACCCCTCCATTACCCCATAGAGACTGTATCTGCCCCCCAACCATTTAAATTAACTAAACCAAAGGTCAACAAAAGAGGAGTTAGTCACAATAATCTAATAAAAATCAGCACATCCGCCTCAAATGTACAGCAAAATAAAATAATTAAATGCGGATTACTCAATATCAGATCTCTCTCATCCAAAGCTGTACTAGTTAATGATCTGATATCAGATCACCATCTTGATCTATGCTGTCTGACTGAAACCTGGCTGTGTCAGGATGATTATGTTAGCCTGAATGAATCAAACCCCCCCAGTCATATTAATACTCACATTCCCCGAGACACTGGCCGTGGAGGTGGAGTCGCAGCCATTTTCAACTCCACTTTATTAATTAACCCTAAACCTAAACTCCGTTATAATTCATTTGAAAGCCTTGTTCTTAGCCTGTCCCATCCAAGGTGGAAAACATTAAAGCCAATTCTATTTGTTGTACTGTACTGTCCTCCTGGTCCATACTCTGATTTCTTGTCTGAATTTTCAGAGTTCCTATCGAGTTTGGTACTTAAAACAGATAAAGTTATTATTGTAGGCGACTTCAATATTCATGTTGATGTCAACAATGACAGCCTTAGCTCTGCTTTTTCCTCTTTACTAGACTATATGGGCTTCTCTGTGTGTAAATAAACCCACTCACTGTTTCAGTCACACTCTTGATCTTGTTTTAGCTTATGGTACCACTTTTTAACTTTCGAATTCATATTGCTGGATTATGTATTATCAGCAAAATACATCCTGACTAGAAATATTTCCAATAATGCAGTAGCTAAATTCAAGGAAATGATTCCCACTAACTTAGGTCCAGTGCCTCATCTTAATTTTGCAGAAGCTACTCCCTCCCAGCTTGATCATCTTGTAGACAGTGTTGCAGACTCATTACATACCACTTTAGATTTCATCGCCCCCCTAAAAATGAAAACAATAAAGAGAAAGAGGCAAGCTCCATGGTTCAACTCCCAAACCCGTACACTGAAACAAAGAGCACGTAGGCTTGAAAGAGTGTGGCGTTCCACCAAACTGGAAGAATCCCACTTAGCCTGGCAGGATAGTGTCGAAAGATATAAAAAGGCCCTCTGTAATGCAAGAAGTGCCTATTACTCATCATTAATAGAGGATAATAAGAACAACCCCAGGTTTCTCTTCAGCACTGTAGCCAGGCTGACAGAGAGTCACAGCTCTATAGATCCTCCCTGTAACCCTCAGTAGCAATGATTTTATGAACTTTTTTAATTATAAAATCTCTACCATTAGAGATAAAAATTAATCACATCCTACCTTCAATCAGTACTGATTTATGTCATAACACAGGATCCATAGAGTCAGCTGCAAAACCTAACCTTGACTCGTTTTCTCCCATCAACCTAGCCCAGCTCACATCAATTATCTCAGCATCTAAACCTTCAACCTGTCTCTTAGACCCCATCCCAACTAGGCTGTTTAAGGAAGCTCTGCCCTTAATTTGCAGTCCTGTATTAGATATGTTAAATCTGTCCTTGGTAACAGGTTATGTGCTGCAGTCGTATAAAACAGCTGTAATCAAAACTCTTCTAAAAAAGCCCACTCTAGATCCAGATGTATTAGCCAATTACAGACCAATATCTAACCTCCCCTTTCTTTCTAAGATCCTGGAGAAAGCAGTTGCAAAACAGTTGTGCGACTTTCTACAGGATAATAGTTTATTTGAGGATTTTCAGTCAGGATTTAGGCTGTATCACAGCACAGAGACAGCACTTGTAAAAGTTACGAACGACCTCCTGATATCATCAGACAACGGACTTGTTTCTGTACTTGTCTTGTTAGATC
Source organism: Lates calcarifer (assembly GCF_001640805.2). Lineage (NCBI taxonomy): Eukaryota > Metazoa > Chordata > Actinopteri > Centropomidae > Lates > Lates calcarifer. The sequence goes on from NC_066841.1 coordinate 22,810,588, forward strand.
TCAGTGCTGCTTTTGATACCATTGACCATCACATCCTTTTACAGAGACTGGAGCATTTTATTGGTATTAAAGGATCTGCACTAAACTGGTTTAAGTCCTATCTGTCTGATAGGCTTCAGTTTGTACATGTTAACAACTACTAGTCCATACACACAAAAGTTAGACATGGAGTTCCACAAGGGTCAGTGCTTGGACCAATCCTCTTCACTTTGTATATGCTTCCCTTGGGCAATATTATCAGAAAACACTCCATAAATTTATGCAGATGATACACAGCTTTATCTGTCAATGGAACCTGATGAAACCAATCATCGAGCCAAACTCCAAGCTTGTCTTAGGGACATTAAAATCTGGATGACAAGCAACTTCTTACTACTAAACTCAGATAAAACTGAAATTATTAGAATTGGTCCTGAACACATCAGAAACAAACTTTCTAATGATGTAGCTCCACTAGACGGCATTGCCCTGGCTCCCAGCTCCACTGTAAAGAATCTGAGAGTCATCTTTGATCAGGATATGTCCTTTAACTCACACATAAAACAAACTTCTAGGACTGCCTTTTTTCATCTGCGTAACATCTCCAAAATTGGACATTTTCTGTCCCAAAAAGATGCAGAAAAACTAGTCCATGCATTTGTTACTTCTAGGCTGGACGACTGTAATTCATTATTATCAGGCTGCCCCAACAAGTCTCTAAAGACTCTGCAGCTGATCCAAAATGCTGCAGCACGATTACTGACAGGAACTAGGAAAAGAGACCATATTTCTCCTGTGCTAGCCTCTCTACATTGGCTCCCAGTCAAATCCAGAGTAGAATTCAAAATCCTCCTCCTCACATACAAAGCCCTTAATGGTCAGGCTCCATCTTACCTTAAAGATCTCATAGTCCCCTACAATCCCACCAGGACTCTGCGCTCCCAAAATGCTGGTTTACTGGTGGTTCCCAGAGTTTCCAAGAGTAGAATGGGAGGCAGAGCCTTCAGTTATCAGGCTCCTTTACCGTGGAACCTTCTCCCAGTTTTGGTCCAGGAGGCAGACACCCTCTGCACCTTTAAGAGTAGGCTTAAAACTTTCCTCTTTGATAAAGCTTATAGTTAGGGTTGGCTCAGGCTTGAACCATCCCTTAGTTATGTTGCTATAGGCGTAGAGTGCCGGGAGATCTCCCATGATGCACTGAGCTCCTTTCCCTCTCTCTCTCTCTCCCTCTCTCTCCCTCTCTCTCCACTCAATATCTCCCCTTTCCTGTAGTATTGTGCTCTTCCGTCTCTCTCTCCTCTTCTGTCTCTTTCTGCAGGTATTTCTGCCTCTGGAGCTGTAGAGTCTGATCTGTGATGACAAGTCTCCTGCTGCTCCTACAACTCCACTCAACACCTGCTGCTAGAATTAGAAATTACTTACACTGCTATTAGTTGTATTGCTGTGTTAGCAGTTAATACTTTAATTATCACTACTATCATTACTACTGCTGTATTACTGGCCTCACCTTACATCTGATATGGAACCTGTGTTATGCTATGTTCTTCTTTTCTCTACCTTCTCTTTTCTTTTCTATTCTCTACCCCGTCTCCCCCCCTCTCCCCCTCTCTCTCTCCTTCTTAACCCAACCGGTCGAGGCAGATGGCCGCCTGGTTCTGGTTCTGTTCGAGGTTTCTGCCTCTTAAAGGAAGTTTTTCCTTGCCACTGTCACCTAGTGTTTGCTCATGATGGGATTTGTTGGGTCTCTCTCTGTAAATACCTATTTTAAAGAGTACGGTCTAGACCTGCTCTATATGAAAAGTGCCTTCAGATGACTGTTGTTGTGATATGGCGCTATAAATAAAATTGAATTGAATTGAATTGAATTGAATTGATACTCCTCTGATGGGCACAGAGTGCAAAAGCCCGTTCAATGCTACTTGCAGGTTTAATAATAGTAATAATTATTATTATTAGTATTATGTATCTATTGAAAGCCCAGTAAGTGAGCAGGTTTTGTCACCTTGGCCTATGAATCACCTGGGCAATGTTTGCCATAACACTGAGGCCAGTAGGTTTTATCATGCAGAAAGCCACAGACATCTGTCTCACTCTGTACCTTCCACCTGACTGAACACACACCATGAGCTGTCTTTGTGTGCTGCAGTGTGTATGCATCACTTTTTTATGATCAATTGTTTAGCAAAGAGGGAACTGTTTGTCTTTCACCCAGCAGCTTGACGGAGCAGAACAAATTGAGTTATTCCACTCATGCTCACTCATGGCTCATACAAAGAGGAGGAAGGGATTTGTTGTGTGGTGGGTAAATATTGTTGTCAGTCGTTTGTCAGTCAGGAAACCAAGTAGAGAGGTAGGTGAATTACATGTACTGTTTAGTGACCCAGATACAGCATGTGCATCTGTCATGTAGAATCTCTAAAATCTAAAACTCATCTCTGCAGTGAAATTAGATTCAAATCTGAGGTGTGAGAGTTTGCAGAGCCAGTCTGGGATGTGTAGCTGATTGATCTCTCTAGTGCATGCTTGCAGATGTGTATGTGTGTTCTATTTGTTAAAGGATAAAATGTCTCATGAGTCAGAAAGTGGATAAACCTAAAGATATGGATTGGGTTTAGAGCAGATAAAACTATGGTTAACTAACTGGTTAAGTAACTGTTTAAAACACACAAAGGCTTTTGTGAGGTTCTTGAGTACAGCTTCAAAGAAGAAAAGTGTGAAGCTTGGCAGTTACAGATGCACATGCATGTATGTGTGTACATGTATATTCTGCTTTAGTCTGCAAAAACAGGGCCAAAAATCTCGGTGTCACAGTTTGTGCTATATACAGTTAGCAATTTTCAGCAGTAGGCATTCAATGTATATTCTATGATCACCTGTGAATAGTTTTTATAACTTTTAGCTGTTGGAGGGCACAGAGAGATGGTAAATTTGTCCTAGCAGAGTGAAGGTCAATATATATACAAATCTAACTTGATATAGACTAGTTAAAACTATCTTTCTCTCTCACCTCAACTGGATAGAGAGTGGTGCAGGAATGATTCCTAAAACCTGGAAATATGTTAGCATTTTACCATTTCATGCTTTATTCTGCAGCATAAATACGTCAGAAACTTCTAATGATTTTTTTAGCTTTTATGTGTCTTAAAAAAAGGTAACTGCTAACAAGTGGCTAAATGAGACTACAGAGTTTGTTGACATTGTAACGCCACACAAAGACACTGATCTGCTCACCAGTCCACCTTCACAGCCTTGTTGTGTTTATACTGGTGCTCTTGCAAACCATTACTACCCTTCTTAGAAGAACGATTTCTACAGAAGAGATCAGTGGGCTTAAGTAAATTACACGTTGGACACTTACTGGTGTTGACATTGACGTCATGTGACCATGGTGTAGTTTGTTTATGGCCGAACATTAGCTTTTTACCTCTGATGATTGTATTTAGGCTTCAGAAATCATTAAAGTAGTGTTCATTTATGAAGATTAATCTTAAAGAAAATGAAAAAATCCCTTTGGCTTTTTGTCTAGGGAACCACGGTGTAACTTCTGGGCTGGCCTACAAAAATACATCCTGCACCACTCCATTACTGCAGTCTCCACTACCCGTGACCATCATTTCAAATGAAAAGCCCTCTGCAGAGTTGCATAATTGTAACTTCATAACATTGCAGCAACAAAAGTTATTTTCCCGCAGCAGGCTGCCACTATAAGATGCATACAACATAAACACTGCAGACACATTTCAGTTATCACTCCTGCCAGGCTGCTGAGCTGACACTGTTGGTCCGTTTTAACTTGCCACAACACCAGAAGTTTCCGCTTTAGCTGTGTGTACCCCTGCAATTGTCATGTACTCAGGGTGCATCCTGCAACTGCTATGGACTCAGAGTGCATCAGCTGTTGTAAAAGTTACAAATTACCCCCCTAATCATATCAGACAACAGACTTGTCTCTGTACTTGTCTTGTTAGATCTCAGTGCTGCTTTCGATACAATTGACCATCACATCCTTTTACAGAGACTGGAGCATTTTATTAGCATTAAAGGAACTGCACTAAACTGGTTTGTCCTATCTGTCTGATAGGCTTCAGCTTGTACATGTTAATGACAACTCCACAAGTGGTCAGTGCTTGGACAAGTTCTATTCACCTTGTATATACATTTGTTATGCAGATGATACACAACTACACTTTGCAGTGAGCCTGATGGATCAGTTAGCTTCAAGCATGCCTTAGGGACATTAAGTAATGATTAATTGACACTAGATACACTAGTTGCTCTTTGAAAAGAATATTAACAAATGGTGTAAAAATATACTTTAAAACAATTGTATGTGTTATAACAACTTTGAACTGCTAATGCTAATGTCAGTGAATATGAGGTGATTATACACTTTATATGGCCCTGCTAAATTTCTGCCTGTTAATTAGGAAATAAAACTTTATTTGATGGGTTAGTCTAGCAAAACCAGACATAATGGTACCGAAATATGGACATAGAAGTATCCCAAATCAAAGAGGGCTAGGTCTGAGTTGGGTAACATAGCAGGATTTTTTTTCCCCCAAGAATTAGGAGGATGATTTTAATGTTTAAAATAGTGATCCTGGAGGGCTAAAGTTGGTCTGTCTTTGTATTTTTTGTGCACCCCGGAACCTGCGTTAGCCTGCTTTTGCCTGCTTAAATTATAGATGTTATTACTTGTTAATACTCAATAAATGTCCTTTTGCAACATTTTTTGCTACTCCCCATGACATGTTGAGTGCTTTCTTGATAGGATAGGAACCAAAGAGGACAGTGCACCTCAGTGTTGGCAGAGAGCCAAAAGTACTCTCCCTGGCCCAAATCTTGAGGTTTGTTACTCAACACAACCTTTTTCAAGTTTGGGTCTGGGAGGCAGACACCCTCTCTACATTTAAGAGAGTTTTGTGCTCTTTTGTCCTTAATTAAAAATCATCTGTTATTAAAATTAGGTAAATTCAGCTTCAGCAAGAACAACAACACATGACATATTACACTGTATCATTATTTATTTACAAAAAACAAGGCCAAAATGTAGAAGCAGTATGTGAAAAATTAAGAACACCCTTATTGCTTCCATAGGAATTAAGAGGGTAAGTAACAGCCAGGTGCTGCTGGTCAAATGCCCTTGATTAATTGATCATCAGAAAGCACGAGCACTTCTGTAGGAGTTTTGACAGTTTGCTGGCATCCAGGTCTGTGTTAACACAATGCCAAGGAGGGAACACATCAGCAGTGATTTAGACAAGCAACTGTTGCTGCCCATCAACCTGGGAAAGGTTATAAGGCCATTTCCAAACATTAGTAGTCCATCATTCTACAGTGAGAAAGATTATTCACAAGTGGAAAACATTCAAGACAGTTGCCAATCTTCCCAGGAGTGGACAACCAAGCAGGTCTGACCATGCAATGCTCAGAGAAACTGCAAAAAAAACAAACATCTCAGACTCCACAGGCCTCAGTTACCATGTTAAATGTTAAAGTTCATGACAGTACAATTAAAACATGACCGAACAAATGGAAGGGTTGCCAGGAGAAAGACTCTACTCTCTCTGCTGTCAGCTTTAGTACTTCTGTTTCCCTAGTTCACCTGTCTGTCAGGAAAAGAGTTCTTCCTTTGAAGGTGCTGAGTGAATTTCATGGTAAATTTGATTTTATTTTTGCATACAACCAGGAATTTCAGCTTTATGGTATTGCCGGAGGAAAGGTCACAGAATTCATTCTTTGTCCATGGTCAATTTCATGGAGGCACAAACAACATCTGAGACAGGACCTAAGTGTTGGTCTATTGGAATTTTGCCATGATGGTGGCTCATAATGGACAGCTCAGGGGCTCATCAACATGTTTTTGATTTATCCTATGGGGACCAAATTATATGGCAAAGTTGGCAGTGTTAAGATTTCGAAGCTGGACCCACAACACAGACTCCAACACAGAAAGTAAGGTATTAAACACTAGTCACACACAATGAGCAAAAAAGAATAGGCTGCATAGGAGGATCCTTGATCTACTCAAGGGAGTGGAGGCTGGTGGAGAAAGAGCAGGGAACAGGCAGACTTGGCTGGACATGACTGAGGGAGCTGGACAGATACCCAGGTGGAGTGCAACAAACTAGCAGGGACTGGAGAGAGATAGACCAGGCTTAAAAACTGCAGGAGGAGGAGATGGCAATCAGTGATGATGAATGGCAGGTGTGCAGATGGTTTGATGGCAAGGAGGAAGTGCATCAGCCACGTCCAGCCAGACACACATACACACACAAACAGACGAGGGATACCAACTGGGGACAAACATAGAACAGGAGGGAAGGGGAAACAAGAGAAACAAGGGGAAAACACAAGCAAAGCTACAACTCTCAACAGGCAGCAGTTGATATTTTGAGAGATATTTTGATCTGTACCAAAGTATTGCATGAACAGCATTGCATCTTAGAACTGATGTTTACTCTTAGAAAAACCACACTAGAATCAGGAGTAAGGTGAATAGAATATTAACATGTTAACACTGTCATTGTGAGTATATTAGCAATGCTGATATTATCATTTAACTGAAAGGACTGCTGTGTCAGTACAGCTTTACAGAGCTGCCAGAGTGGCTTGTCAGTCTTGCTATTCATAGCTTGTTGGTCACTGTCAGAATACGCATTATTCTTGATTAGAATGGCTTACATATATCAATACCAGATTAATTGAACTTGCCTGCCAATACTTCTTTAGTGTTTGTCATGTAACTCAACAAAACGTGACAAGAATTCAAGAGAATGCATTTTTTTTTATTTTAAGTATGAACACTTGGCAAGTTAGAAAATTTAAAATGCACTCGAGGACCTCGATGGAAAAATAAATAGCTAAGTATTACTAATTTACACACTCATTGAAACAACAAAAATACAATGACAAATATCAGAATCAAAATAATCAGTGATTGTTTTTTTGTACATTAAAATGGGATCATATCATCTTTTTAAATAAAAACTTATGACTTATTGCATACCAGCACATTGGTGGGAAATAAATAAATTGTTATCCATCCTAACATGCAAAACTGGATGTTTTGGAAGAACAGTATTTACATATACAATAGTACACTGTATACATTCACCACTGGGTTGAATCAATTGTCTAGCAGACCAGAAAAGCTTGGTGGTTGGCTAAAATGACATCACCAAAGCTATATTTGATATATTTGATATACTTGAACTTTGCCATTTTTCATAATAAGCACTCCAGCTATTATATTTATACAAATGCTGACAGCTGTTTCCAACAAAGTGAACCCAGCTGAAAAGCAAACGTTCTGCACCAAACCTCAATACCGCCAGTGGGGTCAGTTTTCAGTTTCAGTTTCAAGTCTTCCCTTTCCTTTGGCAGCTGGAGGTCAGGCAGGTATATTTGGCGGAGTCTTTCCTGCAGTCATTTGTCCTTGCTTACTGATCCATGTCTTCCAGAACAATCATGTGACCTGAATGTCTTGTGTCTGCACCTTTGTGTACCTACTGTTTATGGTCTGGGAGATGATGTTGTGGGTGGGATGGGACTGATTGTAATGCTGGAGTTTCAGGAGGCAAAGTAGGTGGTCTGCATTGAGTACAGGCTGTCGATGGGGTTCCCTACTTGACCCTGGAAGGAGCCTACATCTGTAGTGGCCATGAAGCAATCATTTAGACTTGTCAGAGAGGTGTCACTGTCAATGTCGTGGACAAAGGAGTCAGTACCTGGTAAAAGTAGAAAAGTCATGGGGAAGTCAAACACAACTGCTTTGGTGTTGGATTTGAAATTTTTAACTCACTAGCTTCACTGCTAAGATGTGAGAAGCTGTGCCTAGCAGCACAAACTCAAATATCTACATTTAAGGCTGCAGTAACTGATTTTATTGGGAATTGAATGGCACAACAAGCTGACAGATACACAACCCTGATATACTGCTATATAAAAACTTGGGTTGATGAAAGTGAGACTGAACCATATGGCTAAAAAAACAAAACAAACAAACATAAAACCTCAGTGATACTTGTCTGTAGGTTTGTCACCTCTTTCACATTACATATGATAATTTCATTAATTGGTGAAAAAAAAAACACTAAATATTGATCAGTGGACCTTACAACCAAATACTCAAAAGAAGTACAAAAACCTCACTACAAAATCACATTAACTTTTGTAATAACCAGAAACCCAACATTGGAATATAACAGTACATAACAGTTGGTCATGTGGTTTGCTCCATGTGTTTAGATAAGAATTCTATATCTTTAAAATATTATCAACTGGGTTAAGATTAGTTGTTCATCATACTTTTTTGGAGGTCACAATATTGTTTTGTAGTTGCATAGACACTTTAAGACACTTTAAATAATCTCTTTCAAATCACTTGATGTTCACCTTGACAAATTATTTACAGTATCTCAACAAGTTTCACATCTCTACCACTTTACAACAGACAATTTCATACTATAGACTGGAGGTTTTTCTCTGAATCCCTCTACCTGCAGCAGTAGTTTCTAAAATGTGTTGACTGAAAATATGTAAATGCATCCGTCTCACATAGAATGTCACATTTACACTTTACACTCAAGTGTCTTATATGCATATAATAGATACTTTTGTACTTGTGTACATGTGCACTCTAGCTTCAATCACTAGCTGAAGCTGTTTGGTAACTACCAAAAATTTACAGATTAAGAAACTATAGTTTAGCAGTTTAAGTACAACAATAACAATTGGGAAACACTGACAGGTCTCCATCTGGAGAACACTATGAACAAGACTCTGCAATACTGAGAGCACATAAAAGAAAGACCACAGTGCCAAACATGCAGGTACAGTGATTATAGAGAGGGAGAGAGTGATACTCACCATAGGGGTTCATGTGATCACCAGGCATTTGTGGTGGGGTGAGACCCTGTTGAAAGTGGTCAGTGTTGTAGCTGTTGTGCTCCATGGTTACCAGGTGCTGCTGCTGGTTTGGAGGTAGAGGCCCTGAGATGGAGCTGAGTAAGCTCTCCATACAACCTGATGTCACCTCTGTAAAAATGGCAACAACAAGTGAGAGCAGGGTTGCAGTTCTGAGCTATAATCACACACATTGTCTTCTTATATTTGTGATATAGAAATGATTTTCCATTTGGAATAAGCAAAACATGATGAAGCATGATGGATATCTCACAACCTATCAAGACTACTAGCCCGGTGAATAGCTTCACATATTAAAAAATGGAAGTGATAGCACCAGCATGTAGCTAGAAAGCAACAAATATTGCAAAATGTTTCGGCTAATATATTGGCAACCATGGAGTGTATAAGAAAATGTGTCTTGTGTCTATGGATTCAGTGGATGATGCTGAAGAGATTGATATAAGCTTTTTAAAGCTTTTTTAAAGTGCACCACTTTTGTGTTATGTGTAATTAGTAAAAGATTATTACCTTTTCAATGGATAATGTGTACTGAGTAGCTGATTACAGTTTTCCCCTAGAATGCTGCTTCAGTGTCACTGATTGGAGGTTTTTCTCTGAATCCCTCTACCAGCAGCAGTAGTTTATACCTATTAGAAGGTGTCGATTGAAAATGTGTAAATGCATCAGTCTGACATAGAATGTGACATTTACACTTGTCATTTCAAATGTCTCATATCTATATAATAGATACTTATGTGTACCCTAGCTACAATCACTAGCTTGTTTTCCATAGCTACAGTGAGTAGGTCCTACTCCAGTCTAGATTGGTAATACATCTGAAGCTGCCTAAAATTTCCAGAGGAAGAAGAACATATAGTTTAGCAGTTTAGGTACAACAATAACAGTTAAGATAGTTAGCTAAAATTCAACAATTCATATATACACTTATCTTCACTCACCCATACAGATCAGTGCTCTCTGACCCATTAAAATCTTTCAGTGGCTGAATTATCAGCAATCAGCAGATTGCATGTTCTGTGTGACAGCACATGTCACAATAAGTGACTGAAAGAAAAGAGCTAATTTAATTATAGTGTAACCTCAGCTGCCAATTTGATAGTGGAACACATGGCCCCTCTCTTATGCTTCTCAGGCGCATTTGTTATTCATTGAATATCAGATAGTTATCTGATCCACCCAAGCCACACGTGGTTACATGTAAATGGGGTATATGTGAAAATAAAAGTAAAAAAGAGACAAATGAAATGGCAACTATAGATGGGCCTTTGTTGCCTGAATCAGGATTTCTTGGCTGTATGTATTGTTTTAACAGTTGTTTAATTTCTAGTTTATTCATTTGTCCATGAATATATATTGGTCTTCTTGCCTGCATGATTGCAGTAACTGCATATGTAATTCCATTTAGTCTACGGTATTACTGAAAAGGCAATAGAAAATAGGATTCTCAAACAGCCCTACACACAAATATAGAATATAAATGCTGTACATCAAATGCTTTCTCATAAAAGCATACAGTATATTCTAAATGCATTTTCATAATTGACTGACTGTTTGATCTTGAAGATGTTTCACCAGTGATCCAAGAGACTTCATCTCATCCTAACATCAACTCAAACAACCATTTGCTGGTTTGCTTTGCTCATTTGGTTAACAGCAGCAGCTTCCACCATAATAAACCCTGCTGCTATGCCAATATTGACACACTGGAAGTCCCTGAACAGATAGTGGCAGTGCTTGCCAAAACACTGAGACACTTATCTAAACTGTCTGCTCATATCTGCTGTGAGACCACAGTTGCAATAAGCCTGCTAGCCATGAGGAGCTGTGCTGCAGAGAGAATCATGGCTTCCATTTTATAGCCCTGCTGTCGGAAAAACTCATATTTACCAGCAGAGGACTCATGCTAAAGCCCACAAAACTGGGAATGTTTGCTGAGTGACTCTTCTGTGTTTATTCTTCCTATAATAAATTTAATATTTCAAGCTGTTTCTCCAAATAATTCATAAATTACCTAGCTTTCAGTAATCACGATCATTACAGTTGTAACGGACAGATTACATGTTGCAGATGGACATCAGTGCTGCTTTTTTTGTACCATAGGAGAAAACAGCTAACCATCTAACCAGTACAGAAAATACACACACAGATGATAAATCCTCACCTTGGCCTAGCCTTTGGCTGTTGTGTTGCTCCTGCTGTTGCTGCTGTCTGCGGGCTAACTTCTTCATCTGTAAATAAATAAACACAGTAAATAGCTTGTCGGCTGACAGTCACTTATTGAGTATTTATTAAGTAGTTATTGTGATAACTGAAAAAAATATGAAATATGACAAATATAAATCAATGACATTATTTAGAGAAAGAAGGAAATCTAAAAAGGGTTACCAGGAAGGGACCAGTGGGGCTGTATGATGTTACACCACTCACAGTGGAGAAGAGGAAAGTGGTTTCTCTCTTGTACAAATTAATCCAGGCACAAACCTTGGCCCAGACAAGCTCAAAGGCAGAAAGCTTAGGGTATGTGCCACTTAACTGGGGGACATCATAACTTTTTTAACAGCTCCTGGACACTATCTTTGTCTCCCACATATGGAAACTCAAAGGCCAAAGTCCCAAATAACATTTCTATGGCTTTGTCAAGTCAAGTCAAGTCAAATTTTATTTATATAGCGCCAATTCACAACAGAAGTTATCTCGAGGCACTGTACATATAGAGCAGGTCTAGACCGTACTCTTTATCTTATAAGATTTACAGAGAAAAACCCAACAGATCCCACCATGAGCAAGCACTAGGCGACTGTGGCAAGGAAAAACTTCCTTTTAAGAGGCAGAAACCTCGAGCAGAACCAGACTCAAGGTGGGCGGCCATCTGCCTCGACTGGTTGGGTTTAGACAGAAAGAGAGGGGGGTGGGGGAATAGGGTAGGAGAAAGACAACATTGCAGATACACAGACTAGGTCAAAATGTAAATAGTAGTAGTAATAATAATAATAATAATAATAATAATAGTAATAATTATTATTACAGCTAAAGGAATAATAATGACAAACAATGGTACATTAATAGCACTAACACTATCAATAACACTAGTAAATGTTTAATTATTGTTGCATCATGGGTTGAGATGGATCATGGGAGCAGCAGGAGACTCTCCAGCTCTGGAGGCAGAACCCTGCAGTGAGAGACAGTAGCAGAGAGAGAGAGAGAAGCACAGCCTGGGCAGTAATGTGCTTGAGGGAAGAACACACAGTTAAAGTGATGCAGCGATATTAAGACAGTTGATAATAATCTCGTCGGCAGGACATCATGGACAACATTTACTAACTATTAATCTTAACTGATGCATTGAGACTGACCCAACCCGCCGAGGGAAAATTGGTATCCTGAAATAGGAACCAGAATATTGTGCTAGTTAAAAGTTAAGGCAAAAAGATGAGTTTTTAGTTTGGATTTAAAGGCCCTCAACTGAGTCAGCCTGTCTAATATCACTAGGGAGGTTGTTCCAGAGGAAGGGGGCCTGATAGGAGAAGGCCCTGCAGCCTGCTGACTTCTTTTTGACTCTGGGGACAGACAGCAGCCCTGCACTCTGAGAACGCAGAGCACGGGAGGGAATATAAGGGTTAAGAAGATCAGACAGGTATAAGGGGGCTAGCCCATTTAGAATTTTATAAGTCATTAAGAGAACTTTAAAGTCTGATCTAACATGAATAGGGAGCCAGTGAAGGGAGGCTAAAACCGGGATAATATGGTCAAACCTTCTCGATCTGGTCAGCATTCTAGCTGCAGCATTCTGGACATTCTGGCATTTGCAGACTTTTAGTGCTAGCACGCGGTAGTCCTGAAAGCAAAACATTACAATAATCCAGTCTAGAAGAAACAAAGGCATGGACTAGAATTTCAGCGTCTGCCATGGAAAGAAAAGACTGAATCCTAGCTATATTGCGTAGGTGAAAAAAGGTGGTCTTTGTAATGTCTTTAATATGCTGATTGAAAGAAAGAGTACGATCAAGTGTGACACCCAGATTTTTGGCTGTTGTACTTTGAGAGATAACACAGTTGTCAAGGGATATAGTTACATGATCGAACTGGTGTCTATATCGTGCTGGGCCAATAACCAGCATTTCCGTTTTGTCTGAATTAAGAAGCAGGAAGTTTTGAGACATCCAGCTTTTAACAGATGACAAGCATATCTCTAGTTCCCTAATTTGAGAGGCATTATCAGCCTTTATAGGCACATATAGCTGGGTATCATCAGCATAACAGTGAAAATTAATTCCATGACTCCGAATAATTTGGCCAAGAGGAGAAATATAAAGAGAGAAAAGCAGGGGGCCAAGAACAGAACCCTGGGGTACTCCATATTTCACATCAGAAAAGGCTGATACAGTGTTATTACAAGAGACACACTGAGTTCTGTCAGATAAGTAAGATTTTAACCAGTTGAGGGCCAGGCCAGAGATTCCAAATCTATTTTCCAGTCGGTCCATGAGTATACGGTGGTCTACAGTATCAAAGGCTGCACTAAGATCAAGTAATATGAGCAGAGAGGTGGAACCTGAATCTAAAGAGAGTAGCAGATCATTTACTACTTTAGCAAGTGCTGTTTCAGTAGAGTGAAAGGCCCTAAAAGCAGACTGATACGGTTCAAATAGATTATTATCAGCTAAATGAGCTGAAAGCTGCTGATACACCACTTTTTCTAGTATTTTAGAGAAGAATTGGAGATTTGAGACAGGCCGATAGTTACCTAAAGACCCAGGATCAAGGTGTGGTTTCTTAAGTAAAGGTTTAACCACAGCTGTTTTAAAGCTAGAAGGAACAGTGCCAGTCGTCAACGATAGATTCACAATATTCAGCACTGCAGGGCCCAGGACTGGCCAGAGATCTTTGGAAAGTTTACCCGGTAAAGGGTCAAAAAGGCAAGTGGTGGGTTTAGAAGCTAGTACTATCTTAAATAATGAATCAAGACATATAATGTCAAAATTCATCAGAGCAGAAACTCTCTGAGACTCAGTATGATGCACAGCCGGTTCTGCAGCAGATGCTGGAGAAACTGAACTGATTTTTAATCTAATCTCATCAATTTTACTGCAGAAAAAATTCTGAAACTCACAGGCAGTAAAGGGCGAGCAGCTAGGAGCCTGCTGCTTTTTAGTGAGTTTAGCTACAGTGTCAAAAATAAATCTAGGATTATGTTTATTGCTATTGATTAAATTTGAAAAATATGCTGCTCTGGCAGTAGACAGTGCATGCTTATATTCCAGAACACCCTGGTGCCACTGGAGATACAGAGCTTCTGATTTAGATTTGCGCCATTTGCGCTCTAATTTCCGACAGGCCTGCTTCAGAGCATGTGTGTCGTCTGTGAACCAGGGAGTGGACCTCTTTGGCTGACACTAAGGTTTTTTAAAAAAAATCTGATTTGGACATACAGATTAGAATGCAATGGAAGTTCTCATTAATCAGAGCTGTGAGGACTAGACCAAGAGTATTATATATAAAAATGGATAAAATCCATTAATTTACTGAGTTTGCAAGAAATATTTCAGGTCTGATTCTGTATGAGGACTATAAGATATTAAGGTTTTCAACTGATAGATCCCATAGGATTTACATGGAAGTAAGAACAGAATAGCGGTAATAGAGTAATAGAATTACTGCACATATCTTTAAAATGTTGTTTGTAGGCCTTCTTTTAGCTTGTCTTCTTTAAGTTAAGGTTATTCAGACAGCTTTGAGACACACCATTGACCATATCCCCAAAACTGCACTAAAAACTAAAAAAATAACAATATTCAATAAAATAACAATAACTGCAAGATTAAAAAAAAAAACAGATTTTTTTCTCTGTTTTGTTAAATTACAAATAATATTTGGTAAAATCATGGGGGAAAGGTCTTTATCTACATGCCAATGATTTAAAAACAGATGATATCAACAGCAAAATATATGTATTTTGAGTGTTTTTTACGCAATGCTTAACTATTTTTTTTATTTATCATTCAATGTGTCAAAAGAAGATAATTATTTTACAGATATTTATTAAAAGATATGATGACACATTCAATGATTATTTCAGTATGAATAAATAATCTTAAATTAACAGACAAAAATGTGGAAATTATGATTGACTATTAATAAACAGATATTACAGACTCACTAGCTCCTCTTCCTCAGTGAGAGAGTTTCCCTGAGTGACAGCCAGGAACAATCAGCTGACAGAATATAGTTATGACTTTTCAATAATGTGTAATAAATGAAATAACTGGTTAGTGGAACAGATTGGACATTTTTATCTTGTGACCATCCACAATGATACTGTATGATGTTGGGGAGAAAGTGGGTGGAACTGAGATAATGTGCTTATAGACAGTTTAAGTTAAATAGTTTTTTAAATCATTAAAGTTGTTGCATGTCAGTAATGTTATGGTTCTTTATGTTGTTTCAACAGTGTTTTTTGGTCATTTGATGATGTGTCAAGCACACAGCTGACTTACCTTATTAATGAGATTTTCACATTTCAACAATAGAAATATTGCCATAATGAAATACGTTTGTATCTTGTAATAATGTGAAAATATCTTGTCATGAAAATACAATTTTCACATTATAACATGATAGTGATCCATTTTTCTTTTTCTGGTGTGCTGCCATACATGTCAAGCACATATAACCTTTATACTTTTGGACAAAAAATTGACTACTAATGGGTATTCAGGTTTCAAGCTTAATGCAGTGGCTAGCACTGTCACCTCACACTAAGAAGGTTCCAGGTCTCAATGCTGGTTCACCTGGGGCTTTTCTACGAGTTTACATGTTCTTCCTGTGCCCTGTTCCTCCCCTCATTTTCTCCCCTGTATGTATACCAGCCTTTTTTTCGTTGTCAGTTTTTGTTTGTTCGTTACTCAGTATGTTTCCATTTTTGGCGTTCATGCTGCGGACTCTCATCCTGCTTCCCTTGCCTGTTACCTGTATTTAGTTACCTGCTGTCTGCTGTTGAAAGCCTGCCTGCCTGTCTGTTCAACAGTCTGCCTGTAAATGGTGCTCTTCATCATTTATTTGTATTTAAGTCATTTCACTGCACCAGCATGCCTGTTTGTCTGCACGTAGGTCTGCCCTGCCTGTGACAGTTTAGACAATTAAGAAGTTCTGAGATCCCATTTTCACATGTGATCTAGATAATGACATCAAGTCTGCCTGCACTGTGACTGTATCTAACAAATGTGGTGACTACAATGTGGCAAGGTGAGGGTCACATGACAGACAGAGTCAGTTGAAGACAAAATTTTGTTAGCTTTGCTGATTCCATCTCGCATGATGTGAGTAAAGCATTATTCATGTATACCATGCATGTTGATAGCAACAGTATTTTTGGTGTACTGCTATACTGACCTTAGCTCTCTGGTTCTGGAACCAGACCTGGACCACACGAACACTGAGTCCTGTCTCTGCAGCCAGGGTCTCCCTCACCTGCAAATGGCAGCACAGTCACACTCATCAGCCATTTTTATACACTAACATAATGTGTGCATAATGCATATTTCCCAAATGTGAGACAGTCATTATGTAATCAGACACCCATTTCTATGAATCTGAGAGAGGTATTTACAGGGCATTACATAAACATCTTGTATTTCTGTAAACAAGTTGTGATGGTGTTTGGTAAGTCTGTCTCAGCACAACCTGGTTTTACTGAATTGAGGCAAATATACAGTAAAGCGTCTTGTTAACAGACAACCCGCTGAAGCGTGATACAGCTAACTAACATACATAACTTAATACATTTCAGTGACTGTTTGTGGCTCAGCTCCATTCATCCCCACACATCATCTGACAAATATGTCAGTGGTCATGCTACATTAAACAGAGGCTGTCCATCATGATGATTAGCATTATGTCACCGTGCTGTTCAATACAAAATGAAACTGACTCGATTACACGAACACGACTCGAACACTGTTGGCCTAATTACCACAGAGATATATGATCTTTGGTAATTATAGTGAATATAGCTTAATTTAACAACAACACAAATATTATAGCTGTTAATTATTGTATAATATGAACACATTTTGTTCACATTTATATAATGTTTGAGACATATTTCTATAATTAAAATCTCATAGGATACAAACTCAAACCCAAGGTGAAATAGAGAAGGTAAATTAATTTGACTAAATTCTTTTTAATACACTTTGGCAGGGGACAAGTGAGGGGTCAGAGAGAGAGGGACAGGCAGTTGGAGAGAGATCCAAAGAATAAAAAACAGAGAGAAACATGAACAGAAAGAATGGTTATGGAAAGAAGATACAGAAGAGGAGAGAGAAGAGAAGAAGCTGAAAGAAAGAGCACAGAGGACACAGACATAGAGGGGAAAGACTTGAAATAATTTATGCTTCTTCCCACTGAAATGGTTTTAAAGCTAATGTTTTCCCATTTTTGCCCTCCAAACATCCTAATATCTTTTTATGCCTCTGTGCTGGAAATGGTCGTGGATAGAGGCATTATGATCTTAAGTTATCTGTACATTCCATTCTTGTGTCACAATAGAGCAGAGGAACATTCTGGTGGTTGGAGGTCAAAGGTCAAGGTCACCTCACAATAAATAACATAACTTAAGATTTCTCACACTAATTAATTGCAGTTGGAGTGGGTGATGGAGGCATATAGGTGGAGGCAGGATTCTAGTTTCTTTCTTTAGTCTGTTAAACTGCTGAACTAAAATTCAATCCTAACATCAAACAGTAAATTTCTATGATGGATGACTCACTATGATGGATTGATCACTTTCAATCCGATTTCCTGATTTCAAGAAATGAATGACAGAACACAAACAGAATAGTTCCAATCTGGCGATCAAGCAAAGCTTCAGGATGTAATAAGTAATGTATAAATAAAATATCTCACTATACTCAACCCTTACCTTTCTGCAGGGTTTGGAGGAGACCTCGAAGGAGGCTTTGAAGGCTCTTCTCTGCTGGGTGGTAAGAATGGTGCGTGGCCGTTTTGGCCTGCGAGAGTCTTTGCTGTCATTGCTGCCTTTCCCTGCTGCAGAGCACTTGTCTGACTTTATATTCAGACCATCCTCACTCTTCTCTGTCACCAGACACCAAGAAACAGACACAAAATCCTTTTATTTTACTGCAGATTTGACTTGACTGCAATATTTGTTTGCATGCAAATTCTCCTTTTCTGCACTGAGGGAAGGTACAATTCAACTGGAATGAGACCAATCTTCAACTCTTATATTAAGTAATTAATTGAATGTGTTGATAGTAATTGTCTATTATAGAATCCCAAGTGTTACCTGAGTCAGAGTTGTCTGGACTGACTTTGCTGAGCAAGTCTCTTTCCCTCTCATAGTCATTCTTGCACAGCAGCTGACCGTCTTTCAAAACAAACTCGTCTCCTTTGCACAGCTGGCGCTCACAGACACAGCAGTAGAAGCAGCTGAGGTGGTAAACACTCTCCAGAGCTCGCATTACAAACTCTGTGGGCGCTATCGTGTCCAGACAGCCGCTGCACTTAGTTGCGAATAACCTGAGAACACACAAATGAGAGAGGAGTGTTAACAGTGTGAAATATACTGTATGGGGAAATGCTCAAAAGTCATTACTATATGCTGTAACTTCACCTCCACACAGTCACAGTAAAGTCAGAAACCAAAAAAGAAGCCAGATGTGTTTAGGCTAAATTAATGAGCTATTACTTAGCACTCATTTTAACCCTTTCAAGCTCTCTGTGCATTTGAAAGGCTTTTTGATGTTGTAATGGGCCCACATGGGGCCTGCTCAAAGGATTGGTTCAGATGGAAAGAATAGGGACAATTTTCCAACCGCTCCCCACAACCAACCTGATGAAGCAAAATGTGATCTACAAAAAAGGAAGTGGGCGCTATTAGATGAGGGAATATTACTGAACCAATATGTTCTAGGTCTGGTCTACTTTGACAAATTCAACAAATTCAAGATGCTTGATTTTTTTGCCCATTACTCTTTTGTTGTTGCTGTTAGTCAAAGATGACATCAAATAAGCCATTTGTCAATTCCAAATGTTTAGGAAAGCACAGCTCACTGGCAAGAATGTTACATTAAACCACATTTAGGAGAAACAATGTAGAAATTTAGAATGAGCATGATGTATTTGGAAAGAGAGATGAAAAATAATAGCTTTTTGGCAGAGAACAGGGACTGGAAACCATCACCATACATACAACAATAGAATTCACCTCACTCCTGTATCAAAATTATTTATCTCAGTTGGCAGCAGAAAACCCCATCCCCTAAAAATAACCCCTTAGCCTGACAAAAACTCTGGCTATTAGATGCCTTTGCAAATTCCTGCATTAGGATTCAATGCTGAAGTTTTTTTAAAACATTCAGCGCCATTGTTTTAAAATAATTTCCTAATACTAGCTACACATGGTTTCTATGGCATGGTTAAGGTTAGGAAAAAACTGATTATGGCAAATAAAGCAGCACAACTTTTAACCCACCGGGTGACCTGGTGGCCGACAGTGTGTCTTTGTATGTGTGTGTGTGTGTGTGTGTGTGTGTGTGTGTGTAGTAGAAGGATTTGTTGTTGTGCATGACATTTGTGATTCTGAAGCGGTTATCTTTTGTTTTTGAATAATAGTAAGAAGAAAAAAATATATGGAATATGAAGGGCAACGGGAGGGTTAAATCTGTCGCACCGTTTCCCACTGTTGATCAGCACCTCTTACTCACTCCTGTCTTCATCCAATCACAACCTGACATGCTCGACTTGTGAGCCAATCACCGGTTAGCTGTCAAAGTTTAAAATTTTCTCTCTCTCTATTGTCATTTCAGCTGTCATTTCAGCAATGAAACTACACGACCCACCTCCACCCCTTCACCACCCCATAAGTGGACGCCCAGCACCTCCATCTACCCTCTGATCGAAGTTCCCTCTATGAAGACCTCCCTACATCAGGTTCTATCCCACATCACCAGCACCAGGTCTATAGGCTCCGGGGGAAGTTCTCTGCCTACGGGAAGCTCAGGCTACACTTGACTGCTGTCCGTGGTGATCATCTTCCTGCTGGGTGCTAAGCACCAAAGTCTGCTTTGTCCTCAATAAATTTATACTCATTCACTTCTTTCTCTCAATCTCTTCATTCTTTTAGTCTCTCCTGATTGAAATATGTTAATACTGAATGTATGAGTAAATTGCTCACAGACAACAAGTTTGTTTTTCACCAAAATATCTGACCTCGCAGTACAATATCCACTTGTAGTCACTGCAGCATAGATAAACTTTTTTTTATATAGTTATGGTTATACCCAAATTAGGGATTAGGGAGTTCCTGGTCTGGTTTAAGTCGTAATCTGGTTGCAGTTATGTTTCCTATAAAACTTTTTTATTTTTGTAGATTGGTCATATATTTTCATAATTTCGTGGAGAGAGTCACTTTATTTACACAAAAACAGAGCATTAGAGTTCCTTTCACACCACCACATTTCTGGCCATTTGGTGTGTTGTAAATCACTGAAAGGCAATGATCAGATGCAATCACTGCACCAAGCAGTAAAAATAACTGCACAGACCTAGAGATGCTGTAGGTGTTGGGTCCTCCTTAAGAAGGATTGTCTAAATGCATCCTTTTCAACATCTGCACTCAGAGTGAAGTTTTGTTGTTTGGACTCACAGAGCGTGCTGTGTGTGGATTAGGGCTACATGATGACTGCAAGCTGAAGAGCAACCAATGAATGGAGCCAAGGGACTCAAGAAGAAGCCAAAGTCACAGCCAGCACAGATCTCTATAGACACATTCTTCCTCCTGACAGCTCAGAATGAAAGTGCGAAAACTTCCCAGGGAGAGAGACAGAGACAGAGAGAAATAGTAGAATCCTGGGAGAGAGAAAGAGACAGGGAACAAAAGACAAAAGAGAGCAAGAGATTTGTGTGGAGGAAGAGCTTTTTGGAAGTGTTCATAGTGTGAGGAGTATTTGTGTGTGTGTGTGTCTGTCTGTCTGTTTTGCAACAGAGTTGGGCTCTATTAAGTTAAGAGATGCTTTCTTTTCTGTACCTCCTCACCCAGTATTTGACATTGATCACATTTTTGCAACTAAAATACACAGTTTGACCTAGGAATTGTAACACTCAAAAGCTTTTGTCCACTTGGGAACATTTATACAATCAGCATATTTAAGGCTGTTATTAGTATTACATTATTATGTAATCCATCTGCCAGCTTTTCTTTGTCAGCCTTTCTTTCAAATATTCTGGTCATGTGCACTGCTTTCTTATAATTCTTATTATTATTGTTGTTGTTATTATTATTAATATTATTATTATTATTATTAATAATAATAATAATAATAAACTGCCTATAACAAATAATTAATAATTATTGAGACAATTCACTTTTTTAATATCAACAATAATCCTAATCAATTTGTGTGATGTGAAAACTACTGCAGTCATTAGATATGTGAATTATCTAATGACTGCAGCTCCCCTCACCTCTATGAAGCTTTATAGTAACTTGCAGTTCACTGTCTGAGTTTTATATTTTATGAGTAAAGTAGCAGGAAGCTATTTTACACTTTGGTGTAGGTGGTGGTGTACAATCAGAAAGCAGCAAAGGAAGTCAGTTTCATTTATATAGCACAGAATCACAACAGAGGTTACCTCAAGTCACTTTTTATATAGAACATACCTTTATAATATTATATTATTATTATATTTTCAGAGAGAGACCCAACAATTCCCACCATGAGCAGTACTAGGCAGAATGTTGAATCTGGAAATTGGGTTAAAGAAAGGAGGTAGATATGAGGCAGGTACAGAGACGCTCAGTGTTTGAACAGCTGCACTCCTCCTCCTCTGACTACTCTTCTTTATTCAACAGCTTTTCCTTTATATTGTCCACCTCCTTCTATCTTCTCTTTTAACCTCTGTCTCTCAGTCTGTCTACCCAGAAACTAACATTTACACAGTGACACGCAGGCCAGTGGGGAGAAGTGAAAGAGATTACAGGAGACAGAGACAGTCACGTTTTGGTAGCTATCAGTGACTGTGAACTACTACCTTGAACCCAAGGTGCTGACCTGGTCTCCAAACTCCCCAGATCCTAATCTTATTGAGCAGATTGGGATGGTCAGTCTCTCTGGTAAGTCTCTACAAGCTTTGTACACCAAGATATGTTTCACCCATCCTTCCTTGCAGATTTCAAACTCCATCAGAATGGATGGAAAGCATTTGTGAATTGTCTCTCCACAGATGTTCTATGGGGTTTAAGTCTGGGCTTTGGCTGGACCATTTGTCCTGAAGACACTCCAGCTTCTTCTTTGCTGTATCCTTTGGGTCATTGTTGTGTTGAAAGTCACATACTGTGAAGCAAGTTTTCTTGAAAACCTCCATTGGCTTCATTCATCCTTCCTTCAATTCTGGTCAGACCCTGTCCATGCTGCTAAGAAGCCCCTTATAGCATGATGCTGCCACCACCATCCCTCACCATTGATACTTAAGAGATCAAAGAATCATTTTCCTCATGCTCTCAGAGTTCATTAAATGCAGTTTGTTGAACTCAAACTCTACCCTTATACACAGAGGCATGTGCCTTTCTCAACACTGTCCAGTCAATTAAATTTGCTACAGGTGAACTCCAACTTCTAAAGAAAAATGTACGCAAACAGGATGTGCCAGACTCATTTTGGAATGCCACAGCAAAGGTTCTGACTGGTCAGTTTTAAATTTTAATACATTTCTAAAAACATTCTCAAACCATCACTTTTTCACAAGGATGGATTAAGTATTCAGACCCTGTGCTTAAAGTACCAATATAGCAATGTAAAAATAGTAGGAAGAAAAAGTAAGATTCCTGCATGAAAAATCCTACTTAAGTTAAAGTACATAAGTATTAAATTATTGAAGTAAAAGTGGATCAAACCATCAAAGGGATCAAACCAGTATAAACTTATAAAGTTAACACAGAAAGTAAGGAAATTTGTGTTCGGTACATTATTTCTTTGTTGTAACAATGCTTCTTGGCAATAAATCTTATACTGTTGGAAAGCCTGTTTATTACCCTTTTGAATGGTGTCACAGTAACATGCATTTGTGGGATGAGCAGCAGAGCTGAGTATGTGGGTTGTGCCCATGAAAAATTTGCCAAATCTTCTCTGCCAATGCCAAACAGCTTATATTGCTGTTGCTATTGACTCTTGTTTTGAGCTTCTGGTACCCCCAGGTACTGCTATTCAGGTGCCAATCAGGTGCCTGATTGGCACCTGAATGGCAGTACCTGTGAGCATGTGCTCTGCAAAACCAAGTTGCGGCATTGTTTGGAGTGAGCCTTAGTACCATCTCCAAACTGAAGGCCAAGTTCCATATAAGGGGGGATGTCAGAGACAGGCCGTGAAGTGGGCATCCCAAGAAGACAACACCCCGAGAAGACTGTTTCCTCACCCTGTCAGCACTTAGGTACCATAGGTTGTCCTCTACAGATTTGCAGTCAAGGTTTGCAGGACAATATGGCCGACGGCTTTCTGCCCAGACAATCCAGAACAGACTGCATGCAGCCTATCTCTGGTCTCATAGGGCTGCCATAAGGCCTGCCATGACTGCCCTTCACCATTCAGGCCTGTTTGTGCTGGTGTCTGCAACACGTGCACTGGAACCTGAACATGTGGAGGAACAAGACAAGATGACAACACCTCAACACCTCATCAGCATCAGAGACTACTTTGAGAATTTGGGAGTGGAGCGATGGAATGGCCTGCCAGCAGTCCTGACCTCAACCCCAGTGAACACGTGTGGGATCAGCTTGGGCATGCTGTTCGTGCCAGAGTGACCAACACAACCACATTGGCTGACTTGTGACAAATGCTGGTTGAAGAATTGGGTGCCAGGCTAGTGACCAGCATGAGGAGTAGGTGCCAGGCTCTTGTGGCTGTGTATGGTTCTTCCACATGCTACTGAGGCTCTTGTTTGTTAAATGAATAAATTGTTAAATTGCCAAATTGTTTCTTCAAACTTCAATCATCCAATCCACCAAATACCAAACAAGAGTCAATGGCAGAATAAGCTGTTTAGCGTTGGCAGAGAAGATTTTTCATTCAAAATTTTTCATGAGCGCACCCCACATACTCAGCTCTGCTGCTCATCCCACAAATGCATGGTCCTTACAACTGTGGCACCATCTAAAAGGGTAATAAACAGGCTTTCCAACGGTGTAAGATTTATTGCCAAGAAGCATTGTTACAACAAAGAAATAATCTACCAAACACAAATTTCCTTACTTTTTGTGCTAAGTTTATATGGTATCATTAGTTTATTAATACTGAAGCATCAGTGTGTAAGTGGCATGTTACCTAGGCCCTTCTTGCCTGGTTACTCAATTAGCATGTTATTGTTGTAGCTGCTGGAGGTTAAGCTACATTTGAACTACTTTAAATACAGTTTTTGTCTGCTTTCTCAGTGTTCTGTCCTGTTACCTGTTACCTGACTTTTGGGTTCCTTCTTGAGCTTTTCCAGATTTGTTGGCCCATTTGGACTTTATTCTCTCTGGTTTTGAATGTCACCTCTTTATTCCCAGCATCAGCTGTCACAGTTAGTATTGATGACTATACATTGGCCATAACAGCCCTGTGTGCTTTTATAAAGCTCAGTGCTCGGACCAGTACTTTTTTGGCATTTGCAGGCTTTAGATCACCTTATAGGTGGATAGCACCCAGATCAATCAAAAAATCCCTCAACTTAATGTTTAGACAGTGCAAATTCCCTCTTAGTACAGATTGTACAGTGCTTAGAGTGACTGACTAGAAAAGTGCTACAGAAATGCATTTCATTCACAGTATGAAGAGGAAAGGCCCAACAAATGAATTCCTTAACAGGACAAATAATATCCTGTCCTATTGCCCTACAGGTTTCCTGAAAAGAACTGTAAAATATTATAGGGTAAATTGAGACAAAATTAAAGATTTCAGTTTGTTGACCTCAAGAGTGGTCGTTGATTTCTACATTCATCTAAAAGAGTTCAGCTTTTCATTATTGGAGTTTTTTTTTTTTTTTTTAACAACAACAGTTTGCAGCTCTGATATACTTGGGGAAATTCATTCCAAAGTCTTTGGGCCCTATTAATTTTATGTTTGAGTCTAGACTTTGGAACAAAGAGATCAGAGGCACTTGAAGATCTCAGGGAGTGAGACAGGACATGAGGCAATAGAAGATTAGAAATATAACTTGGGGAAAGTCCTCTCACAGCTTTATAAGTAATCAATAAAATTTGAAATCAATTAAAATAAATCAATTCCACTGGACGTGGAAGCGTGAATAACAAATTCCAGATTCTTGGAAGACAGGAATGGTTTAGACTGATTGACTGATTATAAGTCAAGGTCACTGTGACTTCAGAGTTTGTGGTCAAAGGTCAGAGTCACTGTTACCTCACAAAATATGTTTTTGGCCATGACTTAAGAATTCATGCATACATTATGAAGTGGTGTCTTTTCATACTGAAACTGTCAAAGGTCAAAGTCAATGTGACATCATAATGTTCTGGAAAAACACATTTCTGGCCATTATTCAACACCATAACTCAGGAACAGAGAAGGAGATTGTGACCATATTTCCTGCAACTGAACTGGTTGGCAGAGGCGTACAATTGCAAGGTGGTAATTCTAGTTCCACATTAAACACAACCAAGATTTTCCCCTGACCTTAACCAAGAGCTGTGACAGTCTGTGACAGAACCATAAAAAAGTTTAATAATGCTATATACACTACAGGGTGAATATTTTACTATAAGGTCAGATATTTTGGAGGAAAACATACACATTGTCTGTGAGTATTTTATTAATATGTTCAATATCAACATATTTGTGACTTGCCAAATATGTAAATTAACAATATATCCTCATTATATTAATAGGAAATGTAATGCTGTCACAGTTATATTTCCTACAAAATGTATTTGCTGTTGTAGTTTATTTGAATATAAATACAAATTCTATGAGACTGGGTTGGTGGGTCAGCTGCATGGTTTTTATGCAAAAGGTTTTAGTGCAAAATAATTCAACAACAAATGCTCTTAGGCTGATCAGAGGACATACAGAATGAGAAGCAAACTGAAAACCACTCAGGACAAAATAACACAAAACATCTATGAATGATGAATTACAATAATTGACAAAGCTATAAATGTAGCATCAAGGCTGTGTTTAAAGCAAATACTGACACTCAGAGTATGTTTGTGGTCAATGAAACCCTGAGGATCAGATGTGACAAAAAAAAAAGGTTTATGAAGATAATGATTAATCCAGCAATTCACAATGACACAGAGGATTTATGATGACCACAGGTTGCACATTACTTGATCTGCTATTCAAGCACTTTCATCAGAACTGCACGCTACAGTTCCAATGATTTTCTTTTCTTTTCTTTTTTTTTTACAACTGGTAACCCACATTTCTCAATATATTATACAATGTTTACAATATTTATACACATACCTTTTTCACTCTTCAAACTGTCTTTACCAACATGCAGCTCAGCAAAACAGTTAATCTCACATCCAAAATGCACTAATACAATTAAAATAATCAATCAACATCACAAAGAATCTGTCATGGTCATTACACATCTCCACCCATCTCCAGAAACATCACAAACATAACAGGAAGGCTCTGCAGCAGAGATATCTGCAGAGATCTGTACTTTGGTCTGATGAGTCCAAATTTTGGTTCTTCCCACCACGGTGAGCAGATGGTTTCTACATATGCATGGAGGAGGAGATGTGATGGTGTGGGGGTGCTTTGCTGGTGACACTGCTGCTAATTTACTCAAAATTACACTTACACACTCAAGCAGCATGGCCACCACAGCATTCTGCAGAGACATGCAATCCTATCTGGTTTGCACCTAGTGGGACCATCAATTGTTCTTCAACGTGACAATGACCAAAAACACACCTCCAGGCTATGTAAGGGCTATTTTGTGCTGCGTCAGATGACCTGGTCTCCACAATCACCAAACCTAAACCCAAATGAGATAGTTTGGAATGAGTTGGACGGCAGAGTGAAGGCAAAGCAGCCAACTCCTTCAAGACTGTTGGAAAACCATTCCAGGTGATTACCTCATGAATCTGATTGAGAGAATGCCAAGAGTGTGCAAAGCTATCATCAGAGCAAAAGGTAGCTACTTTGAAGAATCTAAAATACAAAACATATTCTGGTTTGCTTAACACTTGTTTGCTACATAATTCTATATGTGTTCCTTCAAAGTTTTGATGTCTTCAATATTAATCTGCAATGTAGAAAATTATAAAAATAAAGAAAAACCATTGAATGAGAAACCCAAACTTTTGATTTTAATTTCCTAAGATATAGAGTATAGTCTAAACCTGCTCTATTAGCAGAACAATGCTGTTGTTCTTGTCTAGTAGAAGAACAACAGCATTGTTTGTTTGCTTAAAATGTCCTCCTCTTCCTGTTTTGGACACTCCCTGGGCTAATGTCTACAACAACACTTATTAGTCATATACATAAACTATTTCGTAATGCAAGCATTCATTTACTGAACACATTTATGCTTGCAGGGTAATAAATTTAGGATTCTGCTGTTGGTTCTGTCTAACACATGTGGTGTCTACTGAACACTGCACTTTCAAAGAGCAGCTAGTGAGCAAACCACTTCTGATAGGCTGTAGACTTTTAGTCTTGTTTATTTTAAAATCTTGTTTGGTGCAGCTTTCAATGTGAATGAACTTTTGTTTTAACAGTGCAGCAGTTCATTTCAGTGAGGACCTGGACCACCACTGTTAAGGGCAGCCTCTTTGAAGAAACCCCCTTGACTCCTGGCCCTGTGCCCTATGCTTCCACAGTACTCCAGTGGCTTAACAACCATAAAGAGGTACAGGATTAAAGTGGATAAGAGGAGTAGAGAAAGGATGAAAGAGTAAAACCAGACTGTGTGTGTTCCTTCACTGTTCTCTTGTTTGTTCTCCCTCCTCAGGGAGCTGGGTGACCTAAAGGAGGAGGCTGGGTGGGTGGTGGCTTCAGGCTGGCAGCTTGTTGGAGTTTTAATTAGTAGGTGTAATTAAAAGATGGTTGTGAAGGAGGCAGAGGAAATAAAAGCAGGATTCAGAGAGTGGGGATGTGCTGTTTGCACAGCCAAAGCTCAAGAAGTCAGAATAAGGCCTCAGGATTCTCTGGGGACTCACTTCAACATGTTTGTTAGAAGGGAAATGATCTCAGCAATCAATCATATGCACTCATTTATTCACCTTCTGGAGTTTCACTTTACTCTGAAGGAGTCTCTCAGGCCTTGTTCAGACTGCATATCCAGATTGTATCCAGTTTAATTTCAGAAAGTCTGGTCAGCAAGGACTCACATATGAAATGCAGTTTTTGCAAATTGGATCCAAAACACATTTGGAGGTGGTTTTAAATGTGTTTTGAATTGGATCTCTACAGATCCATCTAAGCTACATTTAAAGAGGTTGGTCTTTTCCTGTATAGTAGTTCATAATAAACTGCTGTGACAACTTATTTCATTGTTCTGAATGTGTATATATTGGTCAGAGACAGGCAAGGTCGACAACAGGAGATCAATACAGAGAAGGATGCTGGAAAGTCTTGCATCAGAAATGGCAAAGATCAATCTGGCAAAGAGTGAGTGAACTGGAGAAGCTTAAGCATTGGCTTAATTGGTGGGTGGAGGTGCACTGGCACAGGTGAGCTGAGATGACTGAGTTGATGAGGTGGGCATGGCTACCAGGTAGAATAGAGCAGAGGAGGGGTGAGTGGAAAAGTACTCTATCCTCTCCGTTTCATAGCTTCCTCTTGGTGCGCTGCTTCCAATACAGTCTGTTTATGTTAGACCTTATCCAATCAGGTTTCAGCCCTGTGTTGCCAAGTTAACAGAAATCTGCCTTGAGGCCTTCAGAATCAACAGTGCAGGCTCCTGTAATTTAACGGTGATGAAACTGTTGCCTGATGGATCCTTTAACCAATCAGATTTTGAGTTGGCGAGACCAGGGGCCATCTAGCAGACCTACACTGTTTGCATGTTCATTTGATTGGATGGTCAGAGAGCATACTGGTCACAGCTAGCAAACCGCATCTATAGCTACTAGTACAAGCTAAATCATGTTAGTATAGATTTAATAGCTGTTCTTTCAACCCAAATGGCAGTAAATGGAAATTCTGCAACAATAAGGACTCATCACTGATTAATATTTGACCTCTCCCTGAGAAAATATCTATATTGATAACCTGAGACCAAAAACTTACTTGATTACTTGATTGAAGACAATGATTTCATTTTGTTATCAGATTTAGCCTTTGATTTAGTTGATCTAGAACAGTGCTAGTTTCCCACTATGGTAATCAATAATTTGGTTGGTTTTATTGAAATAAAAAGGAAAGAACTAATTACCACTGTGACCACTTCATTTTCATGAGATTCCATGAAGTGAAATATTAGTTATTAGTAGTTATAACAAAAGATTGGAAAGAGGAAAATGAAACTTCAAGATGTAGGTTTTTACTCAATCCTATAGTCATAGTTTGATTACTAAAATTGAAGCACTATCTAGAATTATCTACTGAGCTTGATCACTATTTAATTAAATCAATTAATTGAACACATTTAAACTTTATTTGGAAAAACAAACATAATTGTCTTGTATTATGGGGATGTAGTTATATCTTAAGCAGAAGGGTGTTTAAATGTGCTCAACTGTGAGGCAATGAATGGACTGATAAAACTAAGATGGTTACAACAATTTATACGAAACTGTGATGGATTCTGGTTTACCATTCCTTCTAAAATGTTTATATTTGTGGTAAGCTAGATTTTCAGTTAAACTACCCATTAAGCAGTCTAAATGTCATTAGCACTGGAAACTGATTCATAACAACAGTTTCACTCCACATAGCACTCCAATCTGAGATAACAGCTTTATCCACAGATGTAGATTTATTAATGCCAGACCACTGTTCTTATTGTTAATAAATGAGTTACCAAATTTAAAAAAGGCTCTGAAAAGAAAAAAAAAGCAAATAAGCCTTATCAGCAAAAGCATACATATATTGTTTTTCTCTGACAGTTCTATTTCCTTTTTTTGTTGTTGTTTTCCCTTACATTGATCTGTGCTCTGTCTGTGATTTGTATTATTGGTACTTTGTTGCCAACTTTATATTGTATTGTTGAGACTTTGTGTATACAATAAAGAAACTATTAAAGGTTTAAAAAAGAAAAAAGAAAACTGACCATTGTAAAGTAGTCATTAAGTAGTACTATCAGAATGCTTAAACAGCACGACAACATAACAGCACAGGCTGACTAAAATTACAGCTGGGTTACATTCTGGCAACATGTAATGAATAAGAATCAATTCACGACTTTTCATGAAGAAACAAATCAAAAGTAGACATTCAAGTACTCTGTAAGACAGAGAGTCCACAAGTCCAGTAACATGACATTAAACTGCAACCACATGGATTCTGCTAATAAGTTCTAATATGCAGGCAATTCAAGACACAAAGACAAATGGAGAGAGGAGACAATATACATGACAGCTCAGGGACAGTGGAAAAATTGCATAGTGAAGAGGGGCTGGTTGCCATGGCAACTGTTGGCAGGCTATGGGATATTAAGTCTTGGCTGTGATGGAGCGGTAGTGGACACCCTGCATGAGACGGGTGAATCCTCACACTCTTGTTCTCAGGAGTGTGTGTGTGTGTGTGTGTGTGTGTGTGTGTGTGTGTTTATTGTACATTTGCATGTAGGCTATATAAATTCCTCAAGGCATTTGTGTTTTGTTGCATATTATACACTCATTGAGCACTTTATTAGGAACACCACACTAATACTGGGCAGGGCCTCCCTTTGTTCTCAAAACAGCCTCAGTTCTTAATGCCATGGATTTCACAAGATGTTGGAAACAGTTCTCTGAGTTTCTGCTGCATGTTGACATGACTGTATCACATCATTTCTGCATATTTGTCATGTGGACATCCATGCTGCCAATCTCCTGTTCTTCCATATCCCAAAGAAGTTCTGTTAGATTTGTATCTGGTGATTGGGGAGGTCACTGAAGTTCACTGAACTCACTGTAATGTTCATGAACTAGTTTGAGACAAGTTTTGCTTTGTGACATGGAGCATTATCCTGCTGGAGGTAGCCATTAGAGAATGGATAAATTGTGCCCATTTTGACAGTGTTCAGAACCATGAACCAAGTACCTAATATGACATGAGAAGTAACACTGATAGCTGCATGTCAGATTGGTTCTAGCGACGTCCAAAAATTACATTTAACAAGGCGAAAGGTGTACAGTATAATCACATGACTAGAATAGAAACGCAAGAAGTAATTTCCAATTATTTAAGTCAAGCTGAAGGTTTACCGAATCACCACCTTAAAGTGGTGGAGGGGTTTGTGTGTCCCAGTGATCCTGGGAGCAGTGTTGTTGGGGGTAAAAGCTCCTGGTAGGGTCTCCCAAAGTGGTCCCAGGGGAGGGACCAGACTAAGAGTGATTCATAAAACCCAGATGAAACGGCCGTCAGCAGGCTTGAGTACCTCGTCTGGACTGGGGAAACCTGGACCTCCTTTTGGAGCCAGACCTGGAAGGGGAGGTCCCAGGCAAGTGTCCAGTGGATGGGCCTATAACCATGGGGCCCAGTCGGGCTCAGCCCTAAGATGTGACATGGTGCCGCCGCCATGTGGGCCCATCACCTGTAGGGATGGGCATTGGGGTTGGGTGCCTTACAAGCCAGGTGGCAGGCAAGGGCAGGGATACAGGTTTATTGAGGTCTGACATCACAGACAAGCTCTAGGGATGTGAAATGTTACCTCACTGGTGAGGAAGGAGCCCAAGCTGGTGCGGGAGGTGGAGTGGTACCAACTAGATATAGTTGTTCTCACCTCTACACATAGCACAGGCTCTGGAAGCAAACTCCTGGAGAGGGGCAGGACTCTCTCCTTTTCTGAGGTTGCTCAGTATGAGAGGTACCGGGTGGGTATGGGGATACTCTCAAGCCCCTGGCTGAGCACCTGTGTTGGAGTTTTGCCCAGGGAACAAGAGGGTTGCCTCTATGCGATTGCAGGTCGCTAAGGGGAGGACTTTGGCTGTTGTGTGTGCATATGCACCAAACAGCAGCTGCTGTCTTGGGGTCACTGGGCAGTGTCCTACTGGGCTACTTCAATTCACACGTAGGCAACAATGGTGAAACCTGGAGGTGTGTGATTGGGTGTGGGAGGAGTTCGGGGAGGCTATTGAAGTTCTGGCAAACCATTTGGCAACTCAGGAGGGGAAAGCAGAGTTTGGCTCAGGCTGTGTTCAGCCGGGGGGGAGAACTGCTGACCTGAACTGGGGATATTGACAGACAGTGGAAAGAGCACTTTGACGAACTCCTAAACCCGGCCATGATGTGGATGAGGCACAGTCTGAAGCCTTGGGTGAAGCCCCATCCATATGCCTAATAGAGGTCGCCGAGGTAGTCAAAAAGCTTCTTGGTGGCAAAGCACCAGGTGTGGATGAGATGTGTGGATGAGGGCACTAGAAAGGAGGCTCCGACCGATTGTCGAACCACAGATTCAGGAGGAGCAATGCAGATTCCATCCTGGCTGTGAAACAGTGGACCTGCTCTTTACCCTTGCAAGAGTGCTGAGGGGGTGATGGGAGTATGACCATCATGTCATGACATGTGTTTTGTGGACTTGGAGAAGGCCTATGATTGTGTCCCCCGAGGGACCTCATGGGGGGTTCTGAGGGAGTATGGGGTACCAGGGTCACTGAGGCAAGCTATCAGGTCCTTATACAGCCAAAGTGGGAGTTGTGTCCGCATCTTTGGCACAAAGTCAGACATGTTTTCAGTGGGTGTTGGACTCTGCCAAGGGTGCCCTTTGCCTCTGATCCTGTTTGTGATATTCATGAACAGAATTTCAAGGCACAGCCGAGGGATTGCAGGATTGCAGCACTGCCTTTTTAGATGATGTGGTTCTGTTGGCTTCATCAGACTGAGACCTCCACACTACACGGATAGGAGTTGCTGCCTCAAGTGAAGGAGTTCAAGAATCTCAGGGTTTTGTTCATGAGTGAGGGCACGGAGGGACTGACGAGAAACAGGTGGATTGGCGCAGCGTCTGCAGTAATGCAGACCATATACCAGATCGTTGTGGTGAAGAGGGAGTTGAGAGAGAAGGCAAAGTTCTCAATTTACCCCTATGTGCACCTATGTCCCAACCCTCATCTATGTTCATGAACTGTTGTTAGTGACTGAAAGGATGAGATCGCGGATATGACTGGCTGAAATGAGTATCTTCCGCAGGTTGGAGATAGATAGATAGATGACTTTATTCATCCCCAAAGTGAAATTCGGTTGTCACAGTAGTCCGTATGTGAATGCAACAAAAATACAAAAACAGTACAAGATAGAATAATACAATGGTATAAAATAGAATATAACAGTATATAGTGCAAAAGCAGCAGAATACAACAATAAAGGTATAATATGCATGATAAATACTTGACTAGACAGATATATACACCATAAATAATATGCTATGAATATGAATATGTAAATAGAAAGTGCAAAGGGATACATGACAGTGCAGAGGGTAACAGGTGGATTTAGTCCAGTTGTGTAATTGTAGCTCTGACAGAGGTAGATGAGGTAGTTGGAGGATGGAATAAATAGAAAATTTACTTTTTCTTACTGAGTGAGTGTTTTTGCTCTTTTGTATGATGGTGATTTTGAGTTATTGTGAATATATGATGCTGATTAAAAGTTACAGTAGTTTTCAGACTGTTTCTGCTGCCAGAAAAGAGTTAATAACTAAGGTTCATTTTACTGAAATGTTCATCTAGAATCATGGGAAATATTCAACAGTTCGTGAATAAAAGCATCTTTGTTCAATCAAAATGAAGATATAATTAAGATAGAATAGTAAGTATGTGATCATTTAGTGTGATGAACTATCCCTCTGTTTGTTTGAAGCTCTGTTGTGGACATATGGAAAGACTAGAACAGCAAAACGATTCCCATAGCTATAAAAAATATAGATCTTTATTATTTGTCACTTATTTTACACACTATTTAATTTTTTTTAGTCCTCGTCAGGACCCTGTTGGAATGACAATGTTTTCCAGTGATGTGATTGGTCAGTAGTTGGGCTGTTGATAGGTTTTGATCTGATCCTTTGAAGTTAACTTGCCCCAGAGCAGGTTAGCCGTTCAGCATAGGTTACCATGGTGATTTACTGTGCTAAGAAGCATTAAATCTGAAGTTACCTCACTAACCACAAATCCTGCTTCGTAGTGCAGGCCTCTGGACTGTTGATAGAAGGCAGGTTGGGTCCTTGGCTTTAAGGTGTTGACACCAAATTCTGAGACATTGCTGAGACAGTTGCTTTTCTGTTCACCACAGTTGTAAAGAGTGGTTATCTGAGTTACCACAGCCTTTCTGTCAACTCCAACCCGTTTGGCCATTCTCCTCTGACCTCTCTCATCAATATGGTGTTTCCATCCACAGAACTATCTCTCACTGGATGTTTTTGTATTTGTTTATGTTGTTGTTTTGAGACTGTTGGTTGTTTAAATCTCAGATCTGAGATTTTTTGCTCAGTCTCATGTTTGATGTGAACATTAACTGAAGCTCTTGACCTGTATCTGATTTTATGCATTGCACTACTGCCACATGATTGGCTGATTTGATAATTGCATGAATAGCATGTTTATAGATAAACAGTGCTCCGGTGAGTGTATATGTGCATGTCTTTACATATTTATTTATTTATTGTCAATATACCTACGCTGGAAGATTTTTCCTTAATCAAAACTGCAGAACAAGATTAATAGTGTTTGAGGCACTACACACACCAGCACATTAAATTCCAGGATCAGGTCTCCATGTTTCATGTTGAAACAAATGTGTATTTTTCCATTACAGCAGGGCTGAATAGTGATGTAAAGAAGAAAAGGGGGGAGTTGAAGTTGGAATTGTCTTGTCAGGTAACAAAGCAGAACCAAAACTGATACCACAAAGAGTAAGTCAAAGAAAGAGAGGGAGGGGAATCAGTAGCCAAGAGGTCCTTAAGAACTCCTCAGGTCTTTTTGTTGACCGTAAAAGAAAAAATTCTAATCAGATGAGATAGCATATGGTTGTAGAATCTCAAGAATTGACCGTTTTAATAAGGTTTTTATAGTCTTAAAACAGATGAAGTTAAACATTTTAATCTTTGTATGTCCACTGCACAGATGGATCACCCTGCCTCCAGTCTTTCTTATAAGCCAGAACAAAGATATTCCAAGGCAAGGCAAATGTATTTATATAGCACATTTCATATGCAAGCAAAAGTGCTTTACATAAGGCAAAATAAATTTTTAAATAACAAAATGCAAAGAATCAACAAGACTAAAAGATGAGAGAAGAGGTAATAGAACAATAAAATACATTAGATTTTAAAAATCAAACAAAAAATAGATACAGATACAGAACAGTATAACAAAGGTGAAGATGTGAGCGCCATACAAGCTACAAGCAGTCATGTTTTGTGGAGGAAGCACTTGCTGTTATTTCTCTCGACTTAAACAGTTTAAGAAAATGTTACTTTAAGATTTAGAATTTGACTGCAGTACCAGTGTATTATACTTAAGGTATAGTACATTTTGAAGGGGTCAGTGTTTTAACTTGTATCTTTGTGTTGACTCAGATATATAACATTTTTGTGTAGACCACACCTCATAGATAAAACTAATGGATGGGAACAGGTCCTGTCTCCCACTGTGTAGAGGGAAAACAATTGTGGAAGCAACTTTTTTCTCTGTATTATAGTGATGTTATTTACAGACATGTTTTCTTTTCCAGTCTTAAACATCTCAGTGCTGTCTATCACTAAGCTCTTCAGTTTATTCTTGACAATCCATATGGTACCTCTCATTGTATCATGTATCAAAGGGTGGGCTGACCCTCCCTCTGAATTAGGTAAGATCAACATTTTATTCTACTAATTTGTTTGCAGGATTTTTTTTTTTTTTGGTTGTTACCCTAACCCTAACCCTAACCCAGTACTCACTATTTAAGTCCAGAGAGGAGAAGACAGCAGAGACTATCCAATATCTCCTGAATTGTGGGAATGGGGTACGCATCTGTGACAGCGTTTTCATTCATTTTCTTGAAGTCTACACAGAACCTGGTTTACTAACCATCCTGGGAATCAGGACTACCGGAGAATCCCAAG
The DNA here is from genome assembly GCF_001640805.2 of Lates calcarifer. Lineage (NCBI taxonomy): Eukaryota > Metazoa > Chordata > Actinopteri > Centropomidae > Lates > Lates calcarifer. The sequence continues at coordinate 22,846,711 of NC_066841.1, forward strand.
CAAGCTTGACCAAGGTGGTTCAATAACACCATCCTTGAGCATATCATCAGTGAGCTCCTTCATCACCTTCAGCCAAATAAGAAGTGGCTCCTCAGTAGCAATGACTTAATGAGCTCCTTTAAAGTAAAATTAAATTCTAAAATAAAATTCTAACTATTAGAAACAAAATTCACCACCACCTGCTCTCAACCACCAAACATCAAGAAATCAAGTCATCAAGCAGTATGCAAGGAATGAGCAAGACATTGACTCACTGATCCACATCACCAGGATGTACAGCAACAACACTGGAATGTCACTCTGACTTGCAGCAGGGTGGTATCAAAGAGAGGGAAGGTGATCAGATCTGAGGGGATTGAACAACGACAACATTGCAGATGTTCAGGACAGCTACAAATACCTTCAGATCCTGCAGGCAAATGGAAACCATGAGGAGGCAACAAGGAAATCAGCCACAGGCAAATACCTACACAGAATAAGGCAGGTCCTGAAGAGTCAGCTGAATGGGAAGAACAAGGTCCAGGCCATCAACACATATGCCCTGCCAGTCATCAGATACCTGGCTGGTACAATAAGTTGCCCAAAGGAGGAGACAAAAGCCACTGACATCAAGACAAGGAGCTCCTCACAATGTATGGAGGCTTTTACTCTAGCACCCTGAGACTGTACACTAAGTAGAACGAGGGAAAATGGGTTCAGTGAGTATCAGAACCACTGTCCAGGATGAAACAAAGATCCAAGAGTACATCAGGAAATGGCCCACAAAGATGAACTGATAAGTGAATACCTCAGGCAGCAGAAACCTGATGATAATGATGATGAGGGGAAGGATGACCCATCATGGAGGGACAAACCCCTGCATGGCATGTATCATCCTACCAGATACTAGAGTTCAATGAGCCAGGAATTGATGGCTAATCAGCACCCTTCCACAGAAATTCAGTTATTCATTCCAAACTAAAACGGTGTTCTTAAATGTCCCACAGGGAGCATGTAGCCACCATCCAGACAGACATGACACAGATTGAGATGTTGGATGATCTCAGAGGCCACATTGATGACACTTTTTCAACAGCAGCTTCTGGCTGAAGGGTAGTAAAAGTACAACTACATTTTCCAATCCAATCGTCCCACTAAGAACGCCCTGTCAGTTTTACTACCCTGTGGTTTCTCCTTATTGGCTGGATTATCACAGCAGGTATCACTTACATCCTCTTTTTGTTCTGTGGTCATGGCACAATAAGTTATGATGAATATTATTTCCCAGTCTTCCTCAATTTCTACTCAGTTTGCCTCATATTTAAGACATTGTTCTGTAGGAGAGAGTTTTTAAAATACATGCCCACAGACATATATAATGAATGTGGGTTAAAGGTGAGATGTAATTTTCATTCACCATGTCCATCAGCCTGGACCTGCTACTAATAATCATCCTGGAGGCACAGGGACCTAGTAGCACTTAATACCCTCATAAATATAGGCAAGGCTTTGAGCAGATATGAAGAACTCTAAAGAAGCGGGGTGGAGGCAGTCTTTATTTCCAGGCGGGTCCCTCCTCCCGTCCCCAGCCACATCATTTGTATGAAGAAGAATACATCACTGCTGGCAGTGCAGGTTGTCTCTGAGTGTCTGTACATCCTCTCTGGTCTCCATACTGCTCTCCCAGGACAAGATAGCACTGATACCTGGCTCTGACTCTGACAGAAATTTAATATAATCCAAAACCTCCTCTGAAGTTTAACTTTGTGATGTAATTTTGAGAATTCCACTTCATTCAAACATGGCTATTTTTGAGACATTTTTCAGTCAAGTCACTCATCAACATATAGTCCAGTTGCATGAATTCACAAGTCATTGTGTTATTTTTGGTTTTTGCCTTGAATTTTCCACCAGGAAAAATGTGGGAAAAGTCTTCTGAAATCCACAAATTTCTCCTAAATTAAAAGAAAAATACTGGATTTTGAATAAATCTGACATGACAAATATTGCTGCTAAAGTTTTATCACAAAAAACAACCTTTTCAATGCTAATCTTCTTTTATTCAATACATAAATGCCAGGATCTACAGTATAAGTCTTGATCAAAACATTTTTTAGTTTCATGCTGGTCAGATTATTTAACCATGCTGGTCAGATAACTGCTAAAGACTGAAGGTTTTAGTTTCCTGAACACTAACAGAACAGTGAGACACCAAAAGCATGGTGTAAAACACATTTGCAGCATGTGCCAGCACAAGAATGGTCAAAATGAAATCTGACAGCCATGTAGGCCACAGCCACAGGGAGTTTAAGTACATGGTCTTACTGGACAAAATTTGTAAGAGTTTACATGTCATGACCTGCCTCCTTATTGACTTTGCTCTTTTAGTTTCTCTTGGAAATTCTATCTCTGGTGTTTTTACTTCGTAGTCCCTCCCCTTTTCAGCTGTCAGAGTATTGCGTTTGCATTTCTGTGCCGTACGTTTCTGTGTATTCCTGGTGTATCCCCAGTGTTTTGGGTTTTCTGCCTCTCTTTTTGGATTTCTGTTCATTTGGACTTTGCCTGATGCCAGTGAGTTTATTATTATTATTATTATTATTATTAGAACTCAACCATCTATTTAAAAAAGTGGAAGTTGTGTTGAAAAGTAATTAGTATTCATTTGGCCAGTGCAGTGTTTTGCCAGATGATGACGTAATGTGTTATAAATTGAGCCAGGTTCAGCATTTTTGGCAGATGTGTTTCTCCTCTGTAACATGAGCCCTGTCTTATTGGGGGGCTGTGCTGTTTTCATGCAGTGTTAACATCAGTCTACACAGGGCCTATCCTATGTTATCATTCGTTTTCAGTTGCCTCTTGTGAGGGACTGAAGATCACAGATTCAGATTAGAAAACACTGTGTCATGGCTGTAATGAACTCGACTTGACCTGCATGACCACTCCCTGACAGACTATTCACACAAGCAGCATTAATCCAGTCAGAAATGCCAGCTGTGCATTTAAGAAGCTACAGCACAAAAGATAGATGAAATATTCTGGGAAGATGGTTGCAGGTGTGGTTTTGGGAGGTGTAGTTAAGTGAAAATGCCATAATGGAAGACATTCAGCTCCCCTCACCAGAGGAAGCAGTTTGTATCTGACAGTTATGTTTTTATTGTGTCCCTCAAACTATCATGCGTGTGGATGAATGAATAAATGAATTATAACCTCAAAGCTACACTCAGCAGCCTTTGATTTTGATGGCACCAAATGACAGGAAGTGGAAGAGTTTTCAGATATGCTGTCAGACATGGTGACATCAGTAAACTATACATCCATGGATGTAATGGTATCATTAATTTCATGGACCTGGACAATAACAAACAATACGTCTTCCAGGCAAAACTGTAGCTTAGTTACAGCCGTGGTGGAGCAGAGCGAAGAGAAATGAGAACTACACAGACCATCATCCTTTGCGCTGTGCTCACTCCCTCTTCAAATCTACAGTGAAGCAGGCAGACGCTGGTGTTGGAGGTGAGGGAGAACAGAGCAGGGGAGAGAGACGAAGCCTTTGAAACTGAGGATGCTCCAGCATGTTTTAGATCTGACATGTGGAAGCATTTCAGTTTCCCCATGTCACCAAATGAGAGAGAGCGAAGGAGACTGATAAACAAAAAACAATATGCAGACACTGTCAGACACATCGGGGAATACTACTGACTGCTCTTTGCACTTTATCAACCAACTGACTGTTTTTAAAATTTAAATAAATGCCTGGTTCATTGTTTAGTAAACAGATTTTTTTTCAAATCTTCATTTGCCTCTTTAAAAAATATCACAGTAAATATCATATTGTGGACTTGTTAATGAGGTATTATCATATTGTGAGATTTTTCTATCATTACTTCACTAGTAGTAGTCATCTAGTAGTCATGTTACCAATTTATATCAAAGAAAAAAAAGGAAAAATTCTGACAACAATAACTTTGGCTCAGTTTTCAGTTAGTAGCCTATCAAAATGTAGTACCTGGATCCAGTATTTCATCCAGTGGCTGATCAAGCTCAAACTGATCTGACATAGAATATTTCTCTTGTCACTTGGCTCATCAGCTATGTGTGTAGGCTCCACCTATGTTTTTATAACATAGGCGGTATAAATCCCCCAAAGCTAGTTCTATGAGGTCAACAGTTTTATATATACTGTGTTTTTGTTTTTACTCCATGGTGACCAGTGAGTCTCTTCAGGCTCAGCAGATCTGCTATTGACACAGTAGTTAAACTATCACACCATATATATATATATATATACTATTATATACTATTATACTATCAAGGTGAGACATCATATTAAAGCCCAAATACAAATTAGGACTAGATTAGGAGTGGGAGTGAAGGTTTTGAGTTGTCAATGCTGTCCATTTTGTCTGACTCTTCATGATTAGCTGTTTCAAGTTTACCAGTACTGTAGTTACAGATGTAGAGAGTAAAGTGCAGTACAAGCTCAAAATAATATGCATGATGTGCACAATAAAAAGGAGCACTGAAAACAGAACATTCTGAAATAATGTCAAAAACATATTTAGGTCCTATTTATATTCAATAATATTTGAATGTTGAAGCACATTTACAAATATTTGTTTTATGTAATGAAGGGTGAGAACTATGACAGCATAGCTAGAAAAATCATATATAATCACTGCATTTATATAGAGCTTTTAGTCATTTTGACCGCTCAAAGCACTTTACACTACAGGTCACATACACCCATTCACACACACATGCTTATTCTATACATATACAAGCTATGAAAGCACTCTAATACACACACACACACACACCGATGACAGGCCAACATGGGCAGGCTTGAGCAGCTGGAGATCATACCACTGACCTTCTGATTGGTGAGCGACCCATCTCTCAACGGTGGCGGGCCATGCATTTCACACCTAGGCCTTCACTGGTTTCCTACCTGAATTAACCCACCTCTTAATACCATCTTAATACCTGTCACAGCTATAGAAACCATCTACAATATATAAAAACACAGTATAATAGAATTTTGCATCACAGACAGACATGTCATGAAGCCAGAATAAATGCCATTACTAAAGCAATGCTAGGTCTCAATAGGTCTCTAAACACTGCACCGACAGCTGCTCCACACACATCATCTCCAGTAGAAGCAGCAATATTAATTCATAAAATGACAAAGATATAAACAATAAAATATAGTTCAAATGCATTTTGCTCCCTGGAACTGTCGATTATTTGTAGACAAATAAAAAAATTACTTCTGTCGGGTGGACATTCTCAGCCCTAAAGCAAAACTTGTGTGAGAGACTTATTGTTGGACTGGGACAGATAACCTCTACAACGGAGTCACTGAACTTTTCCTTCTCCAACAGCTATTAAATCTATACTAACATGTTCTCGCTGCTGGTAGCTATAGATGATAGTTTGCTAGCTGTGACCAGTATACTCTCTGACCATCCAATCAAATAGCATAAAAATTTCAATCTCATGGTAGGCCTGCCCCTGGTCTCGCCAACTCGAAATCTGATTGGTTAAAGGATCCACATTTTCATCATTCATTTTAAATTACAGGTGCCTGCAGTTGATTCTTAAGGCCTCAAGGCAGATTTCTGTTACCTTGGCAACACAGGGCTGAAACCTGATTGGATAAAAGCTCTAACATAAACAGACTGTACTGGAAGCAGTGCCACAAAGAGGGAAGCTATGAGATGAAGAAGACAGACTATTTGGAACAATTTGATACATATAGTATTGATCTGAAAAAACATATATAAAAATATAATTCAGTGATTAGGCCAGCAGGGAAGGCCTTTGCTGACCATGACAGCCCAACACTGATCTCGAATAATAAATAATGAATTAATTTAGAACATATTTTGAGAAGCTGTGTTAATGAAACATTATGTAATTATTAGTTCATAGATATCTATGACCTGACCACTCACCACATACTGACCACTTTCTTCATGAATCATGCCTGATTACTCCAATTTAGCTGCTAAGTGGCACAAAACAAATAACAACTCATTAATTTTATCTTAAATATTAGGTACCATTTTTGTGCCCCTTAATTTAAAGAGTAACAAACTGAATAGTTACTTTAAGTAATCCCTCATTACCTGACAAATATCTTACCATTACTTAGCTTGTAGCTACTTTGTCTTGGGGAATTTTGTAATTACTTCCTTAAAATCAAACCAGAGAGAGAAAAAAGATTCTCAAAAAAGCAGCTGGTTCAGAATTAATCATGGTTGACTCATGTAATAATAAACATGTTAATAAATAACATGGTATCTCTAGGTCTGTAAATGGTAAATGAACTGCACCTATATAGTGCTTTTCTAGGCATATTGACCACTCAAAGTGCTTCACACTACAGGACACATTCACCCATTTATACACACATTCATACAGTTGCAGTAGTCCTAGATATGTTACGTGCTCTCTAAGTGCTCTCTAATACATATGCATACATTCATACACCGATGACACATCAGGGGCAATCTGGGGTTCAGTATGTTGCCTAAGGATACTTTCACACTTGGACTAGAGGAGCTGGGTATCAAACTACCAGCCTTCTGATTGGTGGATGACTGCTCTACCTCCTGAGCCACATCACCTGTAAGTCTGACACGAGCCTAACAACATGTCTACTCAGTTGAGACAAACATGATACGCCATGATATGAATACGTTATTTGGATATGCAAGTTAGGGACTATCTCAAAAGTGTATTCTAATGAGTAAAGGGAGCTTTTCAGATGTTTGTCAATAGCTTTCTCCTTTTGAATCAAATTTCATTTCATGTCTCACTGCATACACAATCCACTTAAAAAGAATGTAATATTGTGGCCCACTTTTTCATTTTTGTCAGTAGCTTTCATCATAGACACTTTAGACCAACTTTATATTTATCTTTGTCCCATTCTATACTAAAATAGGAATTTTTAAAGAAAATCATGCAATGTAGCCCAATCCCATTCTGATTTATATTTTTCTACTAACGGCCTGGTCTGTTCTTGTTCTGTGTCTTAGTTTAGGTTTACTTTTTCATTTTTTTGATGCAATTCAAATATAATTTACTGTTATTATTTTGTTGGCAGTTAAATGTATTGATATGATATTAGCCAGTGGTGATTTGCTGGTGACACTGCACTTTAATAGCTTGGAGCAAGTGGCAGGTTAAAAATCATCCTGGTTTCTTCTTCTGTCACAGACTATCACACTGTTCTGTGTAAGAGGGGAGAGAGAGAGACAGGCAAGCAGAAATGTAGGGACCTCAAAGGCAGACATAATGTATGCTGTAGTGACATCAGCCCAACAAGACTACAGACATCTGTTTGTGCTCATGATTACAAAAAGGAATTATTAGACGATTTACGCAAATGATGCACAGCAGTGTAATTAGGCAAGGAATATCAGTGAAGTGATTACTGTTACACTGGTGGTGAAGACGACACACACTTCTTCCTCTTTATCCAGGGAGAATCAGAGACAGAACACAGGTGTTCATGGAAGCAGAATTGGAAAAGAAAGAACAGAGACAGAGAATCATAAAAGGTGATTGTGTCTTGTGTGTGAATGACTGAGATCTCCTCTGAGAGCAGAAAGCTAATAATGTGGACAGCTTGGAGCAGGCAGTCTGGTAAATGCCAGCCAGATTCCCAGGAGAGGCCCACAGCCCTGATAAAACCATAATACAGGAGAAAAGAGAGGAATGCAGAGGAAGAAGAGAGAGACACAGCCAACTGAGACTGGTAAACATTTATCTGTGCAAACCTGTCTCATAGAAATTATGTTCAACTAAATTGCAACAGCAAATACATTTTCAGTGGCAACATACTTTTTGATTAATCAGATTCAGAGGTGGTGGTGGATGACAGCTGTATATAGTGCATGACTGTCACACCAGAGACTGGGGTTTGCACCGTCTGTGCTCTTTGGTTAAGGTCAGGGAAGTGTAAATAAACAGCTTGTGTCTAAAATCACTATAAACTTCTGTATTAAACCAGACCTCATTATTTACCTATACCTTTACCTATAAGTACCCTGACATGACTGTGCTACTAAACAGAACTGGTCATAACAAATCAATAGAGCAGAAAATAACATATTTGTTTTACATATTTCTTCACTTTAACTCTTTCATGCATGAATTATGAAATCCTCAGTGTTTTTATTCCTTTTGAAAGAAAAAAACATTTTTGAACTTCATTTTCTTAAAACATACACCAAAAAAAAAAAAAAAATTAAAAACAAAAATTGAATGGACAGATGACTAATTATAACTTCCTCCTGATACAAAATCAGTACTTGGACACTCCTTAGATATTACTTGATGTTAACTTATTGTTTTCATTCTATTCTATTCTATTCTTCTTCTATAGAACCAGCCATGCAACAAGTTGCAAGGACCCTATTGTTTTCATTCGGTTTATTTATTTATTAATTTTTTCTTCTTTTTTCAGAGCCAATTGAATTGCCTTTTAGGGAGCCTAAATATGCACGAAAACTCACAAAACTTTGCAGACGTGTCAAGCCCAGTGGAAATTTACATGTTATAGGGGTCTTGAACACGGCTCGGTAGCGCCACCTAGAACTTTTGACGGAACAGCCCGTTGTGCCTAAAAATTTGAAAATGTGCGCACATGTAACATCCCAAGACACACAAAAAAGTCTCTTGGAGACATATTCTAAACCCAACAAGAAGTATTTTTATTTTGACTGGAAGATGAAAAATTTGTGTATTTTGGGCCATTTCCAGGGGTCGCGCAAAATCCATCTCCACCTAAACGCATTATCCGATTGACTTCAAAAGTCAATAGGAAGTTATTAAGACATAGAAGATGTTAAATTGCGAAGCTTTTGAGTTTTCGTTGAAGGGCGTGCCCGTTCTGGCCCCTCAAAGTTCAATGACTCGCCATGAAACAGAAAGTTGCATTAAACTTGCTGTAATTCAGCCATACTTTGTCCAAACTGCATCAAACTTTACAGTATTGTTAATGGTCTCAAACTGTACACATCCATAATTGTTGTAGTGCCACCTACTGAGAACAGGAAATGACACATTTTATAGTATGATGTGCAGTTTCTAGCAGGGTGACCGGGTTCACTTCAAGTGTTGTCAGGACAGCCTTAAGGCTTTCTTGATGACTTAGTGTGAAAATTGTGAGTTTTCGTTGAAGCATGTGTCTGTTCTGGCCCAATTACTGGTAGTCTTCTGAACTGCATCTTCATTTTGAGTTCTCTACTTTATCCAGCAGATGGAGCCATTGCATTTCTCTCTGGTGGGTTTTTTGGGAGGTGTGTGTGTGTGTGTGTGTGTGTGTGTGTGTGTCTGTGTGTCTGTGTGTGTGTGTGTGTGTGTGTCTGTGTGTGTGTGTGTGTGTGTGTGTGGTGGTGGTGGTGGTGGGGTATTAGTGCACAGATATTGTCTAAATCTGGTATTTCAGGATGTTGTGCTGTGGGCTGTTGTAGCCATATTATGTTACAAAGCTAGTCAATGTTTATGGTCGGTATAGAGTGAACTTTTCTGAGTTAATCAGCCTTAAAACTGTTGGTTAACCTGCAATAGTTTGTGAAGCTGTTTAACAAGTTCTGATGCCATAGAGAGAATATATTCAAAACAGCCAAGACTTACAGCTGTCACAGATGATGATTATATTACAAGTGACGTCACACAGTGAAAAGTTAGTGTGCGTCTCTCTATGTTTATTTATCCTTTACTAAGATGTATTCTTTAAGCTTGCCTAAATGCATGTTTCTTGCATTTTTTAGCTTCATGATGCGTACTGCCATATTTTCCGAATGGCAGTGCATCGTGCCGCGGTGCATTGTTAAGTCACCATATGACCTATGATCTGTGTTAACCCTGCGGTTGCCAGATTATGCATACTGAAAGCATGTCCTTTTGTCAGATGAGACAAAACTAGAGCTCTTTGGCCATAGAGACACTGCTTGTGTTTGGAGAAAGAGGGGAGAAGCGTACCACCCAAAAAACACAATCTCCATAGTGAAACACAGTGGTGGGAATATTATGCTGTGGGGATGCTTCAGTACATCTGGAACTGGGAATCTTGTCTAGGTGGAAGGAATCATGAAGAAAGAATGAGCTACCTCCAGAAGACCAGAAGTGAATGTCACTGACTGGCCTGCACAAAGCCTTGACGTGAATCCCATTGAAAATCTGTTAGATGAACTGAAGATGAACGTCCATGCCAGAAGGCCATCAAATCTGGTGGAGCTTGAGAGATTTGAAAATATTAAGTGTCACAGAAAATATTTATGCAAGAGCATAAAAGCTCTTATTTTACATCTCTTGTTGCCACAAATTCCAGTTTCTTCCAGTGTTTTTCTTTTTGAAAACTAAATGCCACATACATTTTTTATTTTTTTTATTTTTTTTGGTGTTATTCTCTTATTCTGCACACTACAGAGCAAAAATGGATGCCTTCACTAAGAGGCATTCTTTAAGCCTAAATGCATGTTTCTTGCATTTTTTTGCTTCACGATGCGTACTGCCATATTTTCTGAATGGCGATGCATCGTGCCACGGTGCATTGTTACACCACCGCATGCTGTAGGACCTGCATTAACCCCGCGGTTGCCAGTCCCCTGATGGGCGCACGATATGAGGGCCCATTCAACGCTGCTTGCAGCTTTAATTTGTGTTCGACTTTCATCAACTGGCCAGTGGGTGGAAGTGTATGGAACAACACATCCAATATGGTGGCTGATGTGCAACTTTACCATCAAAACCCATGCATATACAAGAAAACAGCTTTGTAATAGCTGTCCACTGTAGCGACCACTATACATGAAAGGGTTAAATTTTCCCCAATGAACTAAAGATAGGCCCTCTGATAAATGAAACAAACATTCAGTCCAGGGAAAATACTGACAGCTGCTGAGGACAGGCAGGATGGACATCTACAGTATCTGAAATGTGACGCAACATTACAGTAATAAACATGTTGAATCAAACATCATACAAGAAGTGGTAATCAGCTTGCACATGTTAAGCTATATGTTGAAGCTTTTTTTTTTTCTTGTCAGTTTTTTAGTTTTAATGTATCAGTATCCTCCATCATACTCATCCCACTAAATTTCCAGGCAAGTTTCAGGTTCAAATATAAAAAATACACAACATCTGTCTAGAACAGTCCACCTTCTGGAAATACAGAAGCATGTAGCACATGTTTGACCACAATTGAATGGACCAGAGTGTAAAAATGGGGAAAAAGCTGTGTCAAACAGTATTACACACAGTCAAAATTGTAAAAACAAGTGTCAGTATAGAAATGCCAAAGATATGTTTAAGTAAACAGTGTCTCCATTACATTTGTAGTTTCATATATATTGGGTGCACCATTTGCATTTAATTGCTTCCCATGGTCTAAGCACCAAAAGTCTATTTCTCCTGTGCACAATAAATTTTTTCTTCTTCTTCAGATTTTCTCATGCTGTTTTATACTAAGTCTCTCCTAACTGAAATGATTGTTGATGTACTGAATGTGTGTATATGACAGGTGAAATGTTACAACCCCATAGAGCTTGAGTTGAAATAATACACACACACACACACACACACACACACAAAGCTGTTTTACCATCACTATGGTGCCACTCGTTGACATAATGCATCCCCTAGCCCCTAACCTTGACCCTTATTCTAATCCCAACCCTAATCTAAACATAATTTTAACCTGAACTCTAAAACCCATTTGAACCAGGTGTCACAGGTCCACATGGGTTAGTGTGTATTTTGGCTAAAGTCCCCACTGGGATATAAGAACAAGAACATATGCACACACACATGCAAAAAGAGAGCAGCCAGGGTTGGTGTAGCTCACCCTGATGAATGATGTGTTCATGCCTCCTCTGAGATGCCACCACTAACTGCTGCCCCATAATAATCCCCAACAGCAAGCCAATAATATTATTTTATGAAAGAAGCTGCAGTGAGATATTTTTTTCTAAGCAGCTGACACAGACAGATTACTGCATAAGCAGAACATTAGGACATTACAGCTGCATGAGATAGGGTAACTGGACTGGGATGGATACTGTAAAGACAGGGATAGGGATAATAAATTGACTAAAGTGATCTGAGGAAGTGGAACAAATTCATTGCATTTAAATCATTCATTGCAGACTTGTGGCCAATTTAAAGTGATATAGAAATATTGAGGGTGTGACCTTCTTCTTCTTGACATTCTTATCTGGTGATAGGGTTGGGATGGGTTAGTATACAGAGCCGGACTTTGCCAGAGCCTTGGCTTGACAGCTATTGTGTTCTTTGACACTTGCTTACTTACTTGTTGTGGAGCTTGTGAATGCATTACACCAAGTCAGAAGTTCCAGAATAAACATGGACACAACAGGACATTTGACCTTGAGGGGAGTCCCAGGTCAGAAATGAACTGCCATGCTGACCCATGCACTCCCTACAGTCAGCTGGGTTAGATAGCTACCATGTTCCAAGATCCTACAGTGTTACAGTGTCATCATTAACAGTGGTCAAAAATGTGAAAATTAGACCCAAGTTGTAACAAACTAAAGTTATCCTTGTGGAAATGTGCTTGAAAGCTGCCATTGTGTGACCAGAGGGACGTGAGCTGTAAATACAAAAACTGCTGTTGTGGGATGTGAACCTAAGACAATAAACCAATCAGTAGCTCAGCCAAAGCCATGTGGGACATATAAAAACAGTGTACACATCATGACGTCTGTCTGTCTGTTGTCTGCCTCATATGAACTATTGTTGCGATGGGGAGGATCTGGTTCTTATTTTCTCTCTGGCTTGTCTCTGGTAATAAAAATAATTAATTCAACAAACTCCTCTGACACACTGCTCCACCCTCCACCCCCTATAAATCAGACTGTTATGGCCCATACAACAAAATAGCCTGTGCCTCCCACCCCCTGGTGGCTCAGTGGTTTGGCTGTGCTGTAGTGGCTCACTCTTTGATCCCTAGGCCCATTATGAATCTACTGCATTAATGCCTTCATGTCAGAGACACTTTTAGAGCAGCAGCTCTCCATCCTCAGACATGGATGAAGTGCAGAGGTGGTGTTGGGCAGGAAAAGTGAATGTTCACAGATAAAACCATGAGCAGTAAAAATGTGATATGTCTGCTACAAAGTAAGAAACCCACAGGCCAGACACCATTTATAAGCCATTGACTTTCACTCACGCCTAAACAAGACAAAGGCCAGGGGAGTACTCACAATCCTAAAAACAGCCTGTGCCTGTGATTGTAATTTTCCTTTTCTATATCATGTCACAAACAAGTTGAATGTTGGCACTTGTAGAATCATGCAATATGAATGCAATTCCTGGGGATGCTGGTCTATAAGTGCACTTATATACTACAAATTTGCAACAGCAAACACATTTTGAAGGAACCATAATGCCTCCAAGATGTGATGTTTATGACAGCCATCAGGTAAGAAATGCCACAGTATTACATCCTGTACAAATGACAAGGGAATAAACTCTATATAAGTAAGCATCCTTCTGCAAAAAGTCATTATTTTGATACAGTGAAGGAGATCCAGCAGGAGTCGCAGATGTTCCTTTTTTTAGGCTTACAGAACGGGACTTCTAGAGAGTGTGGCAGGAGATAAATTATGGTTGTGCCTGGTGATACAGGTACCAGACATGTTTATTCGATTTGTCTTTTAATTTTACTCAACACATCTTTATGTGTTGAGTTTATGTGTGCCTCATGCAGCATGTTCAAAATCTAATGACTAGCCTAAAATGTATTTGCCTCTATTCAAAGCAGAGATTTTCCTCAGACAGTAGCTGTATTCTGACCCTGTAAGCTGAAAACACTCCGTCCACAGCTCCCTGCACTGTGTCCACTGACTGTTTCATGTTGCTTCTGAAGTCAAAGTGGGGTCAGAGGATCAGTAGCATAAATCATTGTAGTTAGATGATGGTGGAGCCTGTGGGAGCACAAGTTCTGGAGTCTGGAGAGGCGGTGAAACCTGATCTGAAAAGTTTTCATGAAGGCATGTTTTTCTACTGCTGAGCTTTGCTGTTGATCAGCTGTGGTATCCAAACAGAACAGGGCATTAAGGAGCTCCTGCTGGTTTTTGTGTTGTTTCTTTGGGTTGGCTTTGTTCACCGCCCTCCTCTTTTCTTTGACCCCCAAACCTAGGGGAACAGAGCATGTTTAGAGTCCTGGACACCCTGCTGTGTTTGGGTCCAGGATTTAATCACAGCACACAGTGCAGGGGTCTCTGCTTTAATTAATGCTGTACATACCAAAAAGCGAGGCCAAAATGCAGAAGCAGAAAAAAATTAAGTTCACCCTTACTGCTTCCATAGGAATTAAGAGGGTAAGTAGCAGTCAGGTGCTGCTGGTCAAATGCCCTTGATTAACTGATCATCAGAAAGCATGAGCACTTCTTCTAAAAGCAGAAGTTTTGGCAGTTTGCTGGTCTGGATCATCCAGGTCTGTATTAACACAATGCCAAGGAGGGAAGACATCAGCAGTGATTTAGACAAGCAACTGTTGCTGCCCATCATCTTGGGAAGGGTTATAAGGCCATGGCAGGATGGCTTAGGTTTGCAGAGCTGCATCTGAAGACTTATGGAACAATGTCCTTTGGACAGACAAAACCAAAGTAGAGATGTTTGACCATAATGCATGGCATCACGTTTGGCAAAAACCAAACACAGCATATCAGGACAAACACTAACTGTCAAGCACAGTGGGTGCTGATCTGGGCTTGTTTTGCATCCACAGGAACTGGGCACCTTGCAGTCATTGAGTTGACCATGAACTCCTCTGTATACCAAAGTATTCTAGAGTCAAACATGAGGCCATCTAACCGACAGCTAAAGCTTGGCTGGAATTGGGTCATGGCTTCTGTTTTTGTTAAACAAATAATGACATGGTGTAATATGTCATTTGTTTTGTTTATCTGAGGTTGTATTTACCTAATTTTATGACCTGTGATTTTTTAAAAATTATGTCCTGATTCATAAAACCACCAAACCACTTTCTGTGCTGTCTTTCTCACATGACTAACAATACAGTTTGAAGACTGGTTATCAAACTGCATTAGTATCAGTGCTAAATAATATGAACTGAGCTACTGAAACACAATGAAAAAAAAAAAGTTTCTTAAAATGACTTATGCATTGCCCCATGAGACATATCCACCCACAGCAAGAGAAAATGAAATTACAGAGTGAAGAAATACTGACAACATGCTGAATAGACAGATGATTATTTCAAAATAATTCAGTTCCCACATTACATTTGGAGAGAAAGACTTTGAATTAAAACACGGTTCTGGTGATATTCTATGTTTTTCTCCTTATGGAGCCAATCCCAGCTGACATTGGGTGAGAGGTGGGGTACACCCTGGACAGATCACCAGTCCATCACAGGGCTGACATACAGAGACGAACAACCATTCACACTCACATTCACACCTCCAGACAATTTAGAGTCACCAGTTAACCTGCATGTCTTTGGACTGTGGGAGGAAGCTGGAACATGTAAACTGGTAAACCGGGATTCGAACCTGGAACCACCATGAAACAGTGCTAACCACTGCATTACCATGCCATCGATTTTAATTATTTATTTTTTTATATAATTTTTTCTCTTCCTTATCTCACACTTCCTCCCCTTCCTCTAAACCCAAAGACATGAATCTAGAACTATAAAGTGAAAGAAAAAGCTGACATGTGTTTTGTCCCAATGTATATATGTATGTGATGCTTTGTATCATCTGTATATGTGCAATCGCTTTTTATGTGTCAAAAAAATGTAGTGTAACATGAGTAAGTGATACTGGATTAACACAGTATTGCACCAGTGCTATACTGACCCACTCTGAGTCCTTTTTTAACCCAGTGATTTCTGTAGGATCAGCCTGAGGTGTCAACAAGTCCTTCAAACTAAACATCAAAACACAGTTTATCACCTTCTAACAAAACAAAATAAGCATTGAAACTTACTAAAATTACAAAAAATATAATTTTCTTATCTGCCACCACTACAGCTACTGTTTCTCAGATGGTGTTTATACATGAACTTTCTCATGTTTGAGTGGTGCCTTTTGGTATGTAACCAGAATTATTAGTATGATGAGGTCAAAACACTCAGCAGGGGTAGTGAGAAGTGTGAAAGGGCATTTTAACTGGTACGCACATCTTTACATCAGACATTTATAATTTGAAACTCCTTTCATTTATAGACAAAATGACAAACAGACTTAAACTTTGTGTGAAAAATGGAAATGTGGATGAAAACTGAAAGAAAAAAACGTGGACATAACCTCACAGTTGTGTTTTAACAAAATACGCTTATTAAATTGAATTTTATTACAGTAACTTATTTTCATTTGAGTATTATTTTACAAGAACTGCATCAACAGCTGCATCCTCCTTTTTTTTGTAGCCTGTGTCTGGATCTTATCTGTCTGGCACTTGGCTGTCAGCATGGTAATGCATGATCAGATCTGAACAATAATTGCAGATCAATACAATAATTAAGACACATATGTCTTAATTATAAGTCATTATACATATATTTTTTTTAAATGTGTGGAATCGTTAAATTTACAAGAGGGTGACATAAATATATTTATGGTTAGATTAGAGGCATTTTGCTTAGCACCTGTCTTTCTACAGTCCCATACCCATACTCTGATCAATATGTGTAATTCAAGAATGCCACCTCCTGATCCTTAGTGAGGTGACTCTTCACCATGAAAATTCCTGCAGATTGAATGTTATCATATAGCACAGTGGGACATGTCCTATGCTGGGAAAGTAGCTGATGAACCTCCCCATTCTTTTCTCAAAACATATACTTTTAATAAGAAGCAGGCCCCAGGCTTTCAACAATAAAATCATTACACTGAAATGAACCATATACACCTTTAAGATGCTAAAACTCCCAAAAAAGATTTCTGCCATGATTCTTTCTCATAGTTTTCTTGGAATATTGGGGTTTGTTTTATATTATTTCACTATAAAACAAGCAGATTATTTTATTATATAAATTTCCATTTCACACCTCCACTGTGCACTTGGGGAAATATTGGTGTTATTTTGTAAACAAGCTTAATTTTGTTTATCATGTAAGTTTAGTAAGCCTATCATGCCTCCTGAATCCTCTGAAAATTCTCTGTACTGTAATCGATGTTTTTATTTAGCCCTATTCAGAATTTCAGTCATTACCAGTCAAAGTCATTATATATATACTAATTATATACTGACTCAGTACCAGAGAGTAGATTTTAATATTTTAATGATCAGTTTTAAGACCCATATGGGCTTTGCTCTTGACATTATTTGTGACCCGCTAACTCGATACAAGCCTGAATGCAGCCTGGGATCCTCTGGTCAGTCTTTAGTTCCCAGGCCAGGAGTGAAGACCAAATGAGGCAAGGAAACAGGGCCCCTCAGTTCTGGAACAACCTGCCTCAATCTTAAAACAAATTAATTAGACTGACCTTGTCTTAAATTATCTCCAACCTGTGCTTTAAAGTGCACTTGGTCTAATCTAACTCTAATCTAACTGTCAAACTGTATTTATTCTTTTAGCTGAAATTAAAGTTGATTTTATCTTTTTATTTCATTTTTGTTTTTGGATTTCTTGGTTTTTACTCTTACAGAAGACATCCTTTTTTGCTCTCCCTGAGGTTAAAGGGTTTAAATTAGATAATATTTAAATCCTTAATAATTCATATGTAACAATTTGTCATTTTCAGACGGCATTAAGAAAAACACCTGTAAAATCAACAAATAAAGATCCTCACCATGAAAAGGTTTAAGAATCTCACACTAACAATGTGTCAATTTGTGTATAGCCTGCACTAATTTTGCTTTGTGTTTAAGCCAGGGTGTCTGTGCAGGATAATGTTACAGAGGATACATGTTGCCCATGTTAGTGACAAGACCTCCAGCATACTGCAGTAACACTAAAGCCACAGCAGTGAGTGTTTAAAGCTCCAGATTGGACAATGGCTTTTTAAGAAAAGTGCACAGAGAAACCCAGCAGAGAGATGATGTGACAGTCAAGACAGCTTGCTGACGACATAATCCAACCCCACCCCCCACCCCCACAACACTGCCCATACCAGCACAGCAAACCAACTCATACCAAAAGCGTTAAACTTCTTTCTGGGAGGATTTCTAGTTTAGTGTGACAACTGATCAGCAAACTCCTGCTGTCTCACCCACACCTCATTGTTCAATTTCTGCTCACCTCTAACTAAGCCACTTCTGCTACATTTACTGTTCCCACATTTATATGCAGTGTGCTTCATTTTCATTCAATTTTCATACATTTATATATTTGATCACATTTTCCTGAAAACCATGACTTGTTTAAAGATACTGATACACATCTGATACACAGTTTGTTTCCAAAACAAATCATTATGTCAAATCATGCATAATTCTTTTTGCTGGGTTCTATGACTTTTCTTACTGTTATACACTGAATTATTAAGTTATGATACACCAGCTCAGTCAGTCCTACTGTACTGTAACACAACACTTGCGTACAGATCCCTCATTCAGAGTTCAGAATACTCAGTACTGCACTTCATCCTGATGACTTGTGCAGTTCATTAGTCATATACCTTTATATATTAAGCCTAATGTATATATGCCCCCATTCATTCCCAATGAACTGAGAACTAACCAAACACATTAAGGTCAGTTTTCATGTCAAAATAAAATCATCTAAAAATGGGTGTATGCTTTCAGTATTAATGTAACGTCTCATTATATTTTCTCATATTTTACAAATAACAAAATAAACTCACTTTCAGTTTCTCCTCAGTGAAAATATTTATGTAATTCATATCAAGACCTTACAGTGAATTTTATGTTTATATTTTTTGCATATGATAACAATATCACATGCAAATAAATATCAATTAACTCACACATTAAAAAGGACAGTGATGATTAAATTACCAGCAATATTAAAATGTTTTATATAATAATCAATTACTTAGTTAAATAATTATTAAATAAATATAATTATTATTAATTAATATTATATTATTAATGATATTGTTACAGTATTTAAATATGATTTGTTAATTACAACAACACAAGAATAAGGGTCAAAATAATAAATGGTGGAAATGGTCATACATGTGTACATTTATATTTAGAGTAATAGCTAATAGAAACTGTATAAACAGTAACACAGACATGCCTCAGTTCCCTGGAGTGAATTGTGACCATTAGGCCACATAAACAACTTAACACAACAAGTAATGCCTCATTTAATTTAGTTTCTCATCCTGAATCCTCATTTCAGTAATTAAACAGTGATAGTCTGTGACCAGCAGGTCTGTCTGTGACTGTCTGTGGTGTGAATAGAAACAGCAAAGAGAACAAGCACTGCTGGAAAACAAACCGCGCATTTTGGAATAAATGTGACTGGTCCGTAGATCCAGTCTGAAAGGTAAACCCGCTCAATTACGGCGACTTTCTTTCTCTGTTAATTCTAACTGCGTTAAGCTTCTTCTAGCAGCGGCAGACACACACACACACACACACACACACACTCCGCCATGAAGGCCCCACTGTGGCACAGCACCGGGTGTAATGGAGGAAGACAGCGTCTTACTGCTGGTAGTCGCTCTTGCAGTAGACTTTTGTGTCTCTGAAGTAGCAGGTGGCGGTGAGCGGCTGCTGGCACGCGGCGCACTGTAGGCACTCCTCGTGCCAGGACGCGTCGTTGACCCGCATCAGGAAGCGGTCTGAGATGATCCGCGTGCAGCCCTCACACACGGCCTGCTGAGAGTCCCCGCCTGCAAGAGAGGAGAGAGAAACTGAGCTGCTGCGGTACAGTGAATATAAAAGCAGACCCAGCAGCTTCACACGGTACCGTTTACACCACAGACCCTCTACCTGCAGAATGGCTAACGGGATTAATCGTTGCTTCTGTAGGCTATTTTTATGTTTTTTAACACTATGAGGTCAAAAGCCATGTCCTGTTCCATGGCTGTGTAATCTGTGCATGATCCAAATTCTAAGAGAAAAACAAACAAACATCTCTGGAAATACGAGTCATTACTAGGGGTGTTTTATCACCATACGATATTATATTGATTCAATGGACAACAATTTGATGTTTGTCATATCGTAAAGTCTGCTACGATACGATTTCGATTCGATTTGATTCAGGAACCAGCGATTGACATGAGACAATATCATCTGCTGATTTAACACAATCACTTCCAGTCACACAAACTAAACAACAACTAAAATATTATTTGATATTTTTATTCCTGAGCTCAACCAGACATTTAAATGAAAAACAATCCTCTCCTTTAAAATTAAGATAAAGCCTGTTCACTATAAAGAGCCACATTCTGGTATATTGAGCTTTATTTTTTTTACATTGTATAAAAGAAAACTGAAAACATAAAATTTAAAAATTATAAAATAATTTGTTTAAAGCAGGATATTGTGTAAGTGGCATGGCTTACACACAGCATGTGACTTGTCAGTTGACCTGTGCTTTCTCCAAAATCCCAAATGTTTCCAGACCCTGATTTATTCTCCAGAACAGAGACAACATTTTCCCTGACTTTTTTCTAGCTGTTTACCATGGTGCCACTCATACTATCCAATACTATTGGATTGTTGATCATTGAATTGATGTATCGATGTAGATCAATGTATCATTACATCCCTAGTCACTACAGAATTTTTCAGTCACTTTTTTTTAAAATGCTGTAAGCACCATTAATGAATTTCCACTGACATTCATAGTTCTTAGATCCCTGGTTCTGGCTGTAGATGTGTAGGTGGATGGATTAATGTTGGTCATGTTCCATATGAAGAAAAAAACCAATGCTGGCTCTGGTTGAACTGAATGTTAATAGGCTACATATGTTCTCAAAGTTTATTTCCCCCCTTATATGATGAAGAGCAAAGACAATGCTATCAGCAGTTTGGTTTACTTGCTGACAGCATTATCACAAGTATCCAGTTTAGATTTTCCTCTAGGCCGCAGCCTCATTCTCACTTCAGAAAACCTGCGAGTCCTGTGTTTCTGTAGGCTACAGAATGGATTATATCATTTCTCATGTAGTTTAGATTAAAAAACAGAATGGAGGTGGAATTATTTGTGTCTGTTTAAATACATAAGCACAACCAGAAAGCATCTAAAGCACAAGATGAAAATCAGCGTGAAACAGAAATAATTCAACATAAAAACAGTGTTTTAACTGAGAAGGCAGATCTGATGATAGATCCACTTCCATTCTCTCTGTACTTAATCAGAAGTTATTGGACTGATGAGATCTTCATCTACCTGCAGGAAAATATCAGTGTCTGGCCCAGATTTTTTTTTTTTTTTTTTTTTAAGTCATGTAATTTCAGTTCAGTCTATTTCTATGTATATACTCCTGTGTATATTGTTCTTTTGTTTATATTTTTTTTTATAATATTGTCTTGTTTATATCTTGTTTGGTATTTTACTCGTATTTATGTCTTTTTCTATTTTTTTACAATCCCTGCTGCTTCCGTAACAATGTGCATTTCCCCGCTGCGGGACTAAAAGGATTATCTTATTTTATCTTATGTCATCGTGTAAAAATAGGCAATAGAATTCTGGGCAAAGGCGGATGGAAAAAAGAAAGAAAAGAGAAGAAAGAAAGACAGGAAAGAAAAGAAAAGAAAAAGAAAGAAGAAGAAAAAAAAGAAAAAAGAAAAGAAAAGAAAAGGCGTGTGTTCTGCTGTGTTCCCAGTTTTTCTGTCCTGAAAACAACATGAACTCACCGATCATAACATCCAGAGAGCTGGCGTCAGTCCGCAGACGATCCTCGATCTTAATGTCATTGAGCATCTTTAAACAGGCAGCAGAGCGATGAGCGGCGGCCGACAGCAGCTTCTCTGAACGCTGCGGACTGGTCATTTCCATGAGAGATCCCGCTCTGTGTGTTCTCCTCTATCACCTCTGAAATCTACAGACTACAAGCAGAAGAGGCAAAAATAAATCCAAGCAAATGACTTCGTAAAATCCGCAGAGCTGAAACTTTTACAAGTTTTCGCTCTCTGGGAGACCTGTTAGCTGATGTAAATACAGAGGTCCACAACAGTCCTGGACTTGGTGTGTCATTCTGAGCCCGTGTGGCGGAGACAGAAACCCTCCCCCACCCTCCGCTCTACAGCGGGGTTGGTTTGGATAGACCCGCCTCCACAAAAAGCAGTCTGGAAACCACATCCAATATCCACACACACACACACACACACACACATAAACGTCATGGACCACAGAACATCCAGTTTCATGATGAGGACATGTGTCTGCAACTCTTCCCTTCCTGAACCTTGATTTGACCCTTTAATGTCTCCTTCAAACATTTTTCTATTTCCACATTTCTCTACCTAACCAAAATCCTGAATGATGATAAATGTTTTATTGACTGGGCCTGTGTGATGAAATATTCAAGAGAAATTTATTTTATGGTCAAATAGAAATATTCTGTCTTGTGAATTTTCTACACGTTCCCTTCAAACTCCAGACTGAACATTTTACAGGTGTTGTCTCAGAGGTTTTAATACAGTACAGCTTTATGCCAGGCAACAGCCCTGCCGCACTGTAACAGGCCACCGTCACACTCACATGTCCCTGTGAAATATCTTCACCAGTCTCCATTTAACATCACATTATTCTAAAGGGACAGACAGGAAACGAAGGCTTCAAATAAAGCGTCACAGACGGATCATGTGTGTGTGCAGGCCTGAGATCAGCTGCGAGAGGCGAAATAAAAAGCCATATCCGTCAGCTGCCTGACTGCTTCACACTCATTATTTGAAGTCCAGGAGGAGGTTTTAATTAACGGTAAATTAAACGTCCAAAGACGTCGCGTGGGTCACGTCAAATTACCGAGGGTCGGAGGACCAAGCGATACATAATAGTAAAAAAATTAGGAGGTTGTGGAGTGGCCTGCTTTAACGGGCTGATCGGATCAAAACCTATAAACACAACGGAAATGATTATAATTCTTATGCTGCATAACTGGAATTTAAATATAGAAATAAGCAAAATAGTTTCAGTCGGGACAGTGCAATACGAGTATATAGCCACATCCTCAACCTGCCTGAAGGAACCGTGAAAGGTTCTCAAGAAGATTTTTGAGAAAGTTTTGTTTGTTTGTTTGTTTGTTTGTTTGTTTTTAAGGATGGAATCTATACTATATCGTTATTTTACATTTAAAAAAACAGCGAGTCAGTAAAATCAGTTTCACCAGAGCTAAAATAAAGGCAGTTATTGCCATGTGTCAGTGCGGATATAAAATCAAACCAACTCTATTCTGAAAAGTCCACCTCCAACAGAGACCAGTCCTGACGCCCTGTGGTCAACAGCTGAAACTGATCCAGAACCTGCCGGAGCAGGCTCCACTGTCTTCTCTGAAGACCGAACCGACCACCTTCCTCCTCTGCTGCACCTTTCAGCACTCTGTCTGCTGTTTTTATTACTATGTTATTTTTACTCCTTCTGCTGGTTTAACTCGTGTCTTATTTTCATTGGTCAGCTACTGGTCTTAACTATTATTTTATTTCATCTTATTCTTACTTTTTAAATGGTTTTTCATTTTACTGGATGGTTGCTGATATCATATTCTTTTCTTAATGGTTTTAGCTCACATGTATTATTTATGTGTGTGATCTAATTGTATTTACTTGGCTGCAACTTCTACACTTTGTGCAGCATACTGTGCTTCCACCTAGAATGAAATAAATAACGTATAAATAATGTTTTGTTTGCTACACCCTCTGATAGTACAGTAGTGCAGGAAGCAGTGCTGTGTATTTCTGTCAGAATGATGAGAAAAAAGCAGCAAGGCTATGACGACAGACTTGTCAGTCAGGGGCTCATTCTACAGAAAGATAACAAGCCCAAACAATAAAAGAAAACAACCAGATGGTAGCTTGACATGATGGTGGAGGAGGGCGGCTGAGTCTCTAGACCTAATCCTCCTTGACTTGACTGAAGGTGAAAGCAAAGCAACCTACAAGTTGGCCCCTAAGCTCCTCATCCTGCCTGTGAAAGATCACAATCTGAGTTCCCCTAACATGGCTCCTGTGGTTGGAAGTCTCCGTTGGTGATCCAGGGTGATTGTGCTTCTGTTGATAGCAGATTGTGCTTCTGCTGTTGCCCTCAGACTTTGCAATAGCCTGCCTGTGGACCTCAGGTCAGCCAGCTCACCAACCACTTAAATCTGTCTTCAAACCCTTTTTTATGAAAAGGCTTCTTTCAGGTCTTCAGGCAGCTTAGTCAACTTGTTTTTATGCTTGTTGCACATTTTAGTGCTTTGATGCTTTGGCTTGTTTTCATTCATTTGTTTCTTTCTGTGTTATGTATTTGCATTTTATGTTATATTTTATTTCACCTGTACAAGCACCTTGTATCTTTATTGTTGTCATGTAGGCCACTCTCCAATCAGCCCGAGAGAGCCTTTTGACATTAGACTTTTCCTTGGCCTCAGCATTTTTCTCTATATCAATGTTTTATGGTCTTGGTGCTGCAGCACCCATGATAATCTTCAGTGTTTAATATTTTCACATGTTTAAATGTATGTATGTAATCTTTTTGGCAGTGGGGGGCTACCCCCTCAAATTATTAAGAATAAGATTGCATACCCCTCCATTAGGAATTGCTGACCCTTAATTTACATACTGTTACTGACTGAATCAATGAATATTATCATATTCAATTCTGTGTGTACTTAAAAAAATCTACGAGTTACATGCTGTTTTTTTTATGTTTTTTTGTGTGATATTTGCACTTCACTAGTTAATTAGTTTGCTAGATCATGATACTCTGAGATGTTCATATCTTTTGTACTTTTGCTTGTGTAGGTTTTTATTGTTTGTGGTTCTGTACTGATTATGTCTATACATTTCAAATCTGCCTGTGCAGGATTTGTGTTGTGTGTGAACACAATGATTACATTATCATAGATAATGGGGTTATCAGCCACATGTATACTGCTAATTATCCAATTTGCAAATGACATGTGACATGTCATCACAGTGTCTACATATACAAGGCTGTTCACACCCTCACTGTAACTTGAGAAACATTTGTGGTTGAATCGCTGTGAAGTCTGGAAACTGTGTGGGTACGTTTTTCTTTGCCTTTTTAAATAGGCCATGGTTTCATGCTGTTACAGCTCATTCTCAGTGTTTTCCAGCAGTTGTTGTATAAAACAGATACAAAGAACAGAGGATGTTTGATCTTCTTAACCCTCAGATACCACTCACTGCCTGTAAATGTAATGCAACACGTGTACATGAGGATAAAAGAGAACCAAAGCACACTGAGGACTCTTTGAGGAAATGTGCCCCACACGTTGACTTCTATCATTTCTATTATTTTAACAAGCAGTCTGATTAAAAAAAGAAAAGGAAAAGGAAAAAACAGCTGTAAAACTTTTTGTTTGTTGCAGCTGACGTACTTGTAAACACATTTTTATGACACTGTCTCTGTGATGTATCTGAGCAGTTGGAAAGGTTGTGGAAAATGAGGCGTCAGCCTTAAAGTAGTTATGGTGGAGCCATCACAAAGCACTCTGGGTAGCTGTATGTGCAGCAGACTGCTGCAGAGTTAGCAGCAGTCAACAAGATGAGTTGGGTTTAAATGTGTTAAATGTTCTTTATGTGCTGGTGGTCTGTGTAGTCCATTAAACTACAGTCAGTTTAGCATCATTCATATTGGCCATGTGCTCATTTCATGAGATCATGAGTATGAAACTGTGTTTCAGCTTTTTTGTAAACTGTAAAGTATGATGTCGACTAATCAGTAAAACGTTCTTATGGCTGTTAGAGAAAGAAGACAAAGAAATATAAGAACATTTGACACTGACACACACTCACTGAGCACCATGCAAATACTGGGTAGGACCTCCCTTCACTCTCTAAACTGCCTTAAGGTTCATATGCTCAGTGCTGGATACATTCATGGTTGTTCAAGTGAGACATGACACATCAAAGAAATTTTAAAAATGGCTGAGCTTTTGGAGGAGAGGTTGTGCAGTTGTAAAGAATTGTTATCTGAGTGACCACAGCCTTGCTGTCAGTTCCAACCAGTCTGACCATGACCTCTGACCTCTCTCATCAACAAGGTGTTTCCCTCCACAGAACTGCTGCTCACTTGATGGTTTCTGTTTCTGGCTCCTTTCTGAGTAAAAACTCTAGAGATGGTTGTGTGTGAAAATCCTAGAAACACTGAAACCAGCCCGTCTGACGCCAACAATCATACCACAGTCAAAGTTACTGCAGGATTTTATAAATTGCACTGCTGCCACATGATTGGCTAATTGGATTATTGCATGTATAATCAGATGTACAGGTGTTCCAAATAAAGTGGAACATTAGTGGAAGTGGAACACTGGAACATTACAAGAGATTTCTGAAAGACTATTCATGTTAGTAGACATATAAAGGACAAGCTGAGCATGGGTAAAGCATGATACAAGAGAAAGCATTTAGTCGTCATGATAACTGAGTGGTAGTGAAGTAGTTAGCACTGCTACCTCAGAGCAAGAAGGTTCTGGGTTTGTGGGTTCCTCCCCCAGTCCAAAGACACACAGGTTAGGTTCATTTTTGGCCATCTGTCGGCCATCTTGGTTTTGATAAATTTGTGTTAGACTTACATTGACTAGTAAATGGTTGGCAGTGTATGGAATAACACTAGCATCCAATGTGACGGCTGTTGTGCAACTTTACCATCAAAACACATGCATATACAAGAAAACTGCTTTTTAATAGCTGTCCACTATAGTGACCACTATACATGAAAGGGTTGATGAGCAAAGCTATGCTACAGAAACAACAGCCTAACTCAATGAAATGAGTATGGAAGTATCAGTAAATACACTATTTAGATATTTAGATTATATTAATGTTTGAAATATAATTTCAAAAGATTTTGGAAAAGTTTTATTTTTAAAACTAAATTTAAGTCTAATTTTTTCAAAGCTGGCACTGTCCAATCATCCTCCTTTCTTAGTCATGGATAAAAACATTGCGGGCAAACATATTAATCATAGTTTTTGTTGTTGTGT
Source organism: Lates calcarifer (assembly GCF_001640805.2). Classification (NCBI taxonomy): domain Eukaryota; kingdom Metazoa; phylum Chordata; class Actinopteri; family Centropomidae; genus Lates; species Lates calcarifer. The sequence continues at coordinate 22,873,782 of NC_066841.1, forward strand.
ATATGTTTTTGTTTATTTTACAGTACATCAGGACCAGCAGTCCTCATAGGGACCAAAACCCAGTTCTACCGATGCAAAACATAATTTGTAGTATCCTAATTAGGGTTAGGGATATGATGTGAACTGAGGTTAGGTTATGGTTAGGGTTAGGCACAAATTGGTTATGTTTAAACACAGTCAAGAGGCTGTTTAGATCCAATAACAAGAAGGGATTAAAAGAAAAGAAAGAAAAGAAAAAATAAGATGCTGGAGGAGGATCTTCACACACAACAGTTTCCATCTAGCATCCAGAGAATGTTCTTTGGGTAAAAACAGCACTATTAAAACTATTGGGAATTAGCTATTAGCAGTTCCAGCCTGCAATGAACCCAAGGATGTACAGACTATCACTGGATTACTTTGATACCACAGAAAACGTTTAACTTTAACTTGTGACGATTCTCAGATAAGCTCTGAGGGGTGATTTTTCTATGATTTCTAAATGGATTTATGGACGTTCACTCACAGTGGACATCAAAGACAATGATATCCATGAAGTCTATGTCACACTGAATGATATCAATGTGTGTTTCATGTATTGTGTGCGTGTTCAGATTTTATGACTCCAAAGGAATACAATTTTTGACTTTGTCCTGCTGAATGTCCATGTCTATTACCAACTATATCTTGTTATTTCCTGAGGAATAAAATGCCACCCATTTAACAACAAAATAACTTACAGAGGAACATAGTGAATATTTCACTCCACCCCAATAATGTTTCAAACTGAGATGCACGATGTACACCATGTTTTTAAACTCTCAAACATCTTAAACATCTTTACCTGTTCTGTATTGTTCAGGCTTGAAGTTGAGTGACATCATGATTATGATCAAAATAAAATCAGACTTTAGATAAAGGACATATGTTCATTATAGTTTAATAAAACTCCCAAATAATACAAAGTCAACTGATGTGGTTTTGTTCATTCTTTAGCAAATAAAATGGATTTATGTGGCAAAATCTGACAAAAACTACTGCTGAAAAGGTACTATTGAAAACTTTGACACCTCATGTCACCATGCATGCAAACTAACAGATGTAATCAAAGCAAGACTGTTATTTGTCATTAATAGACATTGTATTAGTCAGATATTAAATGTTTCAGCAAAACTGGCTGGAAGTAAACACCACAGCTGATAAATGATACAAGTGTAGCTTATCAAAGAGCAGGCAGATACAGTCATCTCAAATACACAGAGCTTCACATGGACATGAGCTGTTTATCTTTTCACCCCAGGTTACATTTCTGAAAACAACAGAGAGCCTTTAGAACAACATAGTCACAATACTGAAATGACTAATACATTAATCAAACAAAAATATAAAATAAAAGGACTTTTTCAAAAGTGCCTTTTGTATGTAGATGGTGTCCAAAGCGAAGATTGACTTTTAATGTCAATATGTAACAGTCAATTTAAAACTGCGACATCTCAAACCAAAGATACTATTCCAAAAACAGCCAACTGTCAAAAAAAAAAACCCAGCACATTAAAAGTATGTGTGTTTAGTGTCTGTAGCTTAACAGTATTTGAAAAAAACCGTTTAGTGAAAACAACTGGAAAAATTAGTAGATGAAAACGTGTCATGACATGACATGAGTGTTGTATTGATGGACTTGGCGCTATGGAAATTTATATAATACTGGGGGGAAAAAGCATTCAGGTTTGTCATCTGCCTAAACTGGATTCATACCAGCCACTTTAAACTGCTACGTCCAATTACATTATTAGGGGAACCTTACACTATTCCTGGACAAGAAAAATCCTTTTTATATAACAGCTACAAATGATAAGATAGTTACACATGAAGTCTGTGATCCACCAGTTTTGTTACACAGTGCCTGTGTTGCAGAACAGTGACTGTGGCCAAGTGAAAGGTTCATGGTGTTCTACTCTTTCAGTCTCATTAGAAGTGATCTCTAGTGGTATTGAGAGGGTCATTGTCTTCTCATGTAAAAACAGATAAAAAATATAACTGCTTA